>NC_032018.1:3180935-3181255 GCF_001865875.1 Lupinus angustifolius
CATCCTCTTCCACATTCTCATCCTCATCCTATCTTCATCATCATCATCATCATCCTATTCCACATCCTCAACCTCATCCTGGTCGTCATCATATCGTCATCCTCATTCTCGTCGTCATCCTATCCTCATCCTCATCGTATCCTCATCCTCATCCTATCTTCATCCTTATCATCTTTCTCATCCTCATTCTACTCCTCATCCTATCCTCATCTTCATTCTTGTCCTCATCCTATCCTCATCCTCGTCCTAATCCACATCCTATCCTCATCCTTATTATCGTCCTAATCCTATCCTCATCCTCATCCTCATCCTCGTCCTCA
>NC_032018.1:3181355-3182205 GCF_001865875.1 Lupinus angustifolius
GTCCTCATCCTATCCTCATCCTATCCTCATCCTCATCCTCATCCTCTTCCTCATCCTCATCTTCATCCTCATCCTCATCCTCTTCCTCATCCTCATCTTCATCCTCATCCTCATCCTCTTCCTCATCCTCATCTTCATCCTCATCCTCATCCTCTTCCTCATCCTCATCTTCATCCTCATCCTCATCCTCTTCCTCATCCTCATCTTCATCCTCATCCTCATCCTCTTCCTCATCCTCATCTTCATCCTCATCCTCATCCTCTTCCTCATCCTCATCTTCATCCTCATCCTCATCCTCTTCCTCATCCTCATCTTCATCCTCATCCTCATCCTCTTCCTCATCCTCATCTTCATCCTCATCCTCATCCTCTTCCTCATCCTCATCTTCATCCTCATCCTCATCCTCTTCCTCATCCTCATCTTCATCCTCATCCTCATCCTCTTCCTCATCCTCATCTTCATCCTCATCCTCATCCTCTTCCTCATCCTCATCTTCATCCTCATCCTCATCCTCTTCCTCATCCTCATCTTCATCCTCATCCTCATCCTCTTCCTCATCCTCATCTTCATCCTCATCCTCATCCTCTTCCTCATCCTCATCTTCATCCTCATCCTCATCCTCTTCCTCATCCTCATCTTCATCCTCATCCTCATCCTCCTCTTCATCCTATCCTCATTCTCATCCTCCTCCTATCCTCATCCTAACCTCATCCTCATCGTCATCCTCTTCCTCATCCTCATTGTCATCCTGATCCTCATCCTCATCCTCCTCCTCACCCTATCCTCATCCTCATTCTCTGCCTCATCCTATCCTCATCCTCATCCTCATCCTCATCCTCATCCTCGTCCT
>NC_032018.1:3182305-3182580 GCF_001865875.1 Lupinus angustifolius
CTATCCTCATCCTCATTCTCTCCCTCATCCTATCCTCCTCCTCATCCTCATCCTATCCTCATTCTCATTCTCGTCCTCATCCTTTCCAATTCCTCATCCTCATCCTCCTCCTCATCCTGCTCTTAATCCTAACCTCATTCTCATCCTCCTCTTATCCTCATCATCATTCTCATCCTCATCCTCATCCTCATGCTAATCCACTTCCTCATCCTTATCCTATTCTCATCCTCATCCTCATCCTTTCCTCATCCTCGTCCTCATCCTATCCTGATCCT
>NC_032018.1:3182680-3183351 GCF_001865875.1 Lupinus angustifolius
ATTCTCATCCTCATCCTCATCCTATCCTCATTCTCATTCTCGTCCTCATCCTTTCCTCATCCTTATCGTCATCATCATCCTCCTCTTCATCCTATCCTCCTTCTGATCCTACTACTATCCTCATCATCATTATCATAATCCTCATCCTCATCCTCATCCACTGCCTCATCCTCATCCTATTCTCATCCTCATCCTATCCTCATCCTCCTCCTCATCCTATCCTTATCCTCATTCTCGTCCTCATCCTATCCTCGTCCTGATGCTCGTCCTCATCCTATCCTCATCCTCATCCTCATCCTCCTCCTCATCCTCCTCTTCATCCTATCCTCATTTTCATCCTCCTCCTATCCTCATCCTCATCCTAACCTCATCCTCATCGTCGTCCTCTTCCTCATTCTCAACTTCATCATCCTCCTCATCCTCATTCTCGTCCTCATCCTCATCCTCATCCTCATCCCCGTCTTCATCCTGATCCTCCTCCTCATCCTCATCCTATCCTCATCCTATACCTCATTCTACTACTCATCCTATCCTCGTCCTCATCCTCATCCTATCCTAATTCTCATTCTCGTCCTCGTCGTATTTTCCTCCTTATCCTCATCCTCTTCCTCATCCTCATCCTCATCCTTATCCTATCCTCATCCTCATCCTCATCCTATCCTCATGCTCAT
>NC_032018.1:3183451-3199136 GCF_001865875.1 Lupinus angustifolius
AAAAAACTTTGATGAGGTGAAAAAGTACAATTATTCTTAGATTAATGGTAAACATTAAATTATATAGATAGATTAATGTAAAGAAATAATTTGAATGTGAAAAATGATTTCAATTTCATCTAATGTTCAATGACTATTACTTTTTAACATAACAAAACATAGATGTTGTAAACACTCAATTTTAGTGGGGTAGCGACATGAACCAATCACTAATTAATATTAAATTATTATTAGCATATAAAATATATAATATATAAAAAGTAGGAAGAGAGAGTTTTTTTTATTATATTGTTAATAGATTATATCAATCAAAACATCTTATATTAGCCTTGATTTTCATTTAAAGATTACCGATTAAAACTGATCGATTTTCATTTAAAATTATACCTTTTTTTTGAAAAATAACTTATTTTTTTTATCTAAATGATTTTCTGCAAAATCAAATACATAATCATTACTTTTGTTTATATTTATAAAACATGATATACTATCATGTCACACAATTTATTTTAACAAATAATTTAAATAAAATATTTATCACATGCATTGTATTACACTCTCAAGAACTACACAATCTTTCATTTATTATTAAGTACTGAGACATATCTCACTTCAGACAACTTAAAATTTAAAGGAAAAAGTGTATATAATTCCCTTAAACTTTATACCTTTTATAAATAGGAATTACCAACTTTAATTTCATCTCAGTAAAGCCTTAAACTTCTCTAACTCATAAAATAGCTTATTCTGTTAAATATATGTTAACTTATTTAACAGTGAAATCTGACCCTTAATTTTCTTTAATCTACATAGTTGATTTATTTAAAACATAATAACAAAATGGCAGGAAAAGACCATTCTTCTTCCATTCTCCTCAAAGAGAAAATCAAACAATAAATCTCATATTTAATGATCAGAAAGATAATATATTTTCCATTAATATTCAACTTCAACCCTCCTATTTAACTCCACCACTAAATTCCACGTGAGTAGAAAATAAATCACAAATTACCATTTCAATTCCTTCATTTTTTCATTTTTATCAATTTTCATAATTTTATTATCAACTAAACTACACACCCCCATTTAACCATTTTAATTCACCTTTGTGAGGTTAAAAAACTTGTTTTTTTGCAGCTGATTGCCACAAAGTTGAAAGTTTGTTTCACCGAATCTATCTTCAACAAATCTTCAATTTGGTGGTTCCTCAAGGTTATGGCAAAAATACATCATCGCAAGGTCTCTCAGATTGATTGTATTAGGTATCCTACATGTGAATAAGGTTTGTATTTTGTATCAATAATTTGGATTTACATTTACAAATTGAGGATTAAAATTTAAATATGGAATCAATATTTAAATTTAGGAATTAATATATTAATTTAGATATATTGTTTTATGTTATCACTGATGCATGTTTTAAATTTTATTTTTAGCAAGCTATCTTATTGATGTTCCCATTGAGGTTCAGAGAATTGATTGTGAGTCGGATGATCCAAATTATGTGGAAGGTGATGACACCAACAGTAAAGAGTTAGAAGAGTTTATTGATAGTTTAGGCGATGAAGAAGATGACATATATGACACTATAAGTGATACACATTTACTTAAAGAAATAAATAGTTGGGTGTATAAAAATCATGCAAGCAACCATGGTATTTTTACAATCAGGCCAAATAGTAAAGATATTGAACAATTGTCTGACTATGATAATACTAATGAGTTGTTGAGCATTGATGGGAGTGATAGCTCAGATAATGAACTCAAGCCAAAATGACATGAGTTTAATGAGAAAACTGACTTACATGAGTATGTAGAGCTTATGAAGGGGATGAAATTTGACACTAATGTCACATTTAGAAGCTCTTATTGAGTGGACCATCAAAAGAGGTTATGATATTAAGTATACACATAATGACAAAAGTAGAGTCACTGCTATATGCAAGAATAGATGTGGTTGGAGGATTCATGCTTCTCTCATACAAGATGAGTCATGTTTCCAAATTAAGAGCTTCAACCCACTACATGAATGCGGAAGGCATTATCAGAACAAAAGGGTCACAGCAAAATGGGTTGCTAGTAAATACTTAGAAAACTTTAGAGATTCACCTAATTGAGAGTCTAGCAGTTTGAAATCTGTTGTACAAAGGGATCATAAGGTAATTATATCAATTCGTAAAGCATATCGTGCTAAGACTATTGCTTTGAAAATCATAGAGGGTGATGAAGGCAAACAATTTGGCAAGTTAAGGAGATATGCTACCTCTATTATAGAGGCCAATGTTGGCAGCACAATAAAGATAAGATTAGAAAACCAACATTTTCAAAGGTTGTATATGTGCATTGATGCATTTAGAAAAGGATTTTTAGCTGAGTGAAGAAAATTGATAGGGATGGATGGGTGTCATTTGAAAACTAAGTTTAAGGGGCAATTGTTATGTGCTATTGGTAGAGATGTCAATGATAATATATTCCCTATTGCTTGGGCAGTTGTTGAGATAGAAAACAAAGAGTCTTGGAGATGGTTCCTAACATTGCTTCTTGAAGACATTGTCAACATTAGAGATATGAGCTGGACTTTAATATCCGACAGACAAAAGGTAAATTTCATTATTCATTTCATACAATTAAATCCTAATTGACACGGTAAAGAATTATTTTGTATTGTTTACTTGTTTGGTGCAGGGATTAGTTGAGGTGTTCAAGGATATCAATGTTGATCATAGATTTTGTGTTAGGCATATGCATAACAATTTTAAGAATGTTGGCTTTAAAGGAAAAACATTAAAGGACTTGATGTGGAATGCTGCAAGAGCGTACAGAGAGTCAGAACATATCCATTATATGGAGGAGATTAAAAAAGTTGATGCAAAGACTTATGAATGGTTAAAAAGGGAGGAACAAAAACATTGGTACATGTATGCTAAATTCACAAGTTGAATTGTTGATATTTTTAAGAATGGGTGGTCATCTCACCTTAATTAATATTATAATATGTATTGTTAGTATAAAATTTGGTGTTTCTATTTAATTAATAGTTTGTTGGTGAGTAAATCTCTCCTCATTTAAGGTGTAACTCTGGTACTGTGATTTGGTATTTCATTGATTTTTCAGTGTAATGGCTTATTTTGTATTCTGATCTTTTTTATTTTGTTTAGTGCAATGACTTATGTTTGGTTATAATACATACCATTTGTGATGTAGATATGCTCTCAACCCTCAATTGAAATGCAACATGTTGTTGAATAATATTTCTGAGACATTCAACTCATATATAAAGGAGGCAAGAGACAGGTCTATCATTATTATGTTGGAGATGATTCGCATAAAATTAATGAAGAAATTTCATGTATCTTATAATCAATCAATATGTCCAAGGATACAACAAAAGTTAGAAGTCTCCAAAAAAGAGGCGATGAATTGTATAGTACATGTTGAAGGGCATAGAACATTTGAGGTTAGTCACTGTGTTGATGGAAATAAGGTAGTTGACCTTATAAAGAGAACATGTACATGCATTAAGTGGCAGGTGAATAGAATCCCATGTGGTCATGTTGTGGCTGCAGTATTTGAACAAAGGGAAATACCATAGAAGTTTGTGGATAATATTTTCTTTAAAGAATCTTTTTTGAAAGCATATGATATGCATATTCATCCTATTCTAGGGGAAGAAGATTGGTCTGACTATAACTTTAATGAGATATTACTTCCAAATGTGCAGATTACACCAGGTAGACCAAAAAAGAAAAGAATTAGAGAAGAGAGGGAACCTTCTAATCCACATAGGATCAACAAGAAATGCACTAAAATGAGGTGTACCAATTGCAACAAGGAAGGGCACAATTATAAAACATGCAAATGGCCCTTTAATCCAAATAGAAAGGTTTACAAAAGGCCATTGAAGTCTGGTCAACCAAAAATGATGTTAAGAAATGATAAGTAGTTTTGTTGAATTTTATTTTTTCTGTGTGGGATCCCAATATTTTTTGAAAGGAGTAGTTCTTTTTGTTTTTTGGACACATGGTTAGTTTCTGAATGTAATGACTCAATTTAATGGATGATATTATGCAATTTCATTTCTGGTTAATGTTTTGTTGTGAGATGAATATTTTGACATTGATGAAACATATATTATTCAGAACAAAAATTTGAAACAATGTATGTGATAAAAGTGATGCTCTATATTTAGAATTAACCAATTGATAACTACTTTTTATTATGAATCAATTTGAGTGATCTATATTTAGAATTAACCAATTGATAACTACTCTTTACTTTGAGTGAGAGAAAACATTCCATGATTTTAGTTTTTTGCACTAATTGTGGAAATGATTGTTTAAAGTATAGTGAAAGAAGTAATTACTAAATAACATGAGAAAAAATGTGGGGGAGTGAGAGGACGGTGAATGAATGAAATATTAAATTAAAGGTCAATATTAAAGAAAATTAGAGGTTAGATTTCACTGTCAAATAAAAATAAATTAACAAAGATTTAATAGAAGAAGTTATTCATGAGTTAGAGAAGTTCAAGGCTTAATTAGGATGAAATTAAAGTTGATGGTTCCTATTTGCAAAATGTGTAAAGTTTAAGGGAGTTGTATACACTTTTCCCAAATTTGACGGTATAAGTACAGTGCATTTATCATATTATTGCACGATTCAATATTTTTGTTGAATATTATTTGTACTAATTATTGCGATTAGTATTGTTCATACAAGCATGATTGGGTATTTTTCCAGAAAATATATTTTGTAATAAAAGGAATGACACACATGGACCTTGAAGACAAAAGAAATGAATACATATTCTCAAAATTGCTAGATAATTGATAAATATTGATTGATTATAGAAAAATACTCCAAAATTAAAAAAATGTAATGCATAGATCCTTAATTTTTACTCGACCCCAATTTTGAGCTACATGATCATCATGTAGGATCCACCATAAACCAAAAAATTAATCAAATAGAAGTTAAATAACATGAAATCCACCAATCTTTAAAAGTCAACATATAGGTCCTAGTTCTACGTCCTCTGTGGAAGTTTGTTAATTGATGGTCTATAAAGTTAAGGTGGACATCGGTGGAAAAGGATAAACACATGTTTATGGTGGTAATTCAATTTCTCACTAAATGTTATCAATTCATATATTTTTTTTTGGCTTTTAACTATGACCGACACGAAGCATTGGTCCTACTTCTCAACTTAGGGTTTGTATATGAGTCGACTTATATAGGGAAATGTATGGAAAATGGAAGCTTGACAACCATTTTACGAACATATTTTATAACTCACAAACATACTCTTCATGATGTGAAGGAGTTTTAGAATGATCTAATTTGAAACATATTATTTGATTTTGTTAAACTCAACTTTTAAATTTATTTACTTATTTCTAATCCTAAAAAATATCAAAATAGAATGATTTTAATCCCTCGAGAGAATTGAAAAAATGTAAATAGAATTTAAATAAAGACTAAACTCAGAATTATTATTTTTACACTCAGAATTGAAAAAATGTAGATTGGCGATTTGAGTTAATTCGGCAACACTTTCGGCCCAATGGCCACCATAATCTTATGAATAATCTAAAGTAGAGTTTAGTGTGCATGAACATAATACTTGTATATACTAGTATATTTAGTAATGATTAGAATTTTTCCCTAATTAATTAAGGCCATACCGAAACCAAGGCACTTTCTGTTTACCAAAATACATTAATTGTCACTTTCTGGTACTAAGCATACAAGATTAGTAGAAAATAGTTATCCATGTGGTTAGTCATGTGATAACAATAGAACTTAACAAATGATAATGTAAACTCATACCAAAAGTATAATCAGAAGTGTTAATTATAGTGTGTGAGAAAGTTGTTCAATTTATATTATAAGGAATGTAAAGTTGATGATAATATATGCAAATATATAATTAACAGTGTTTTTTGGGTACTGCACCATGGTAAGTAGGTAACAATAACTATAGCATTTGATTCATGAAAATTACATCAAGGTTCCTTTACATTGAAGATACCCCACATGATAATTGATAACAACTATTTCTATAGAAAGCTGGCAAGTAAATGATGGGGCTGCTATTATAATCCCAAAGCACTCATAATTTTTTACCTTGTGATTTCTCTGCAGGGGACCATTTTCAAATGGTGTCTATTCTAACATCTGAAATCTAAATCTCTCT
Organism: Lupinus angustifolius; assembly: GCF_001865875.1. NCBI lineage: Eukaryota > Viridiplantae > Streptophyta > Magnoliopsida > Fabales > Fabaceae > Lupinus > Lupinus angustifolius. The sequence continues at coordinate 3,189,648 of NC_032018.1, forward strand.
ATCATTTTAGCTTATTATATATGTTATTATTATTTATTATATCACCTTTGTTCCTTTGCCCTCTTTTGCATTCTACACTCCATGGACAATGAGAAAGGGAGGGGTTTCTAACTTTTCTTTTGATATGTAGCATCAGTTTGGCTTAAAAAGCACAAAAAGAACCAAAGTCACAGATTCCAGAGCCTCATTCATTGATTGGATAGCATATGTCCATAATTTCAGCAACAGCCCCACCTAACAACCCCAGAAGGAAAGCAACCCCACATTTCAACATTCATTAATTCAAATCTCAGCAAAAAAAGAGAGGATAAAGAGTACTACTAATCATAGTTATAGTTAAAAGTTATATTTCTTGAACATCAACTTTTGAGTATTTTTATTTCTTTTTTTTTACTTATTAAGTTACATTTATCTTCTTCATATACACATTTCAAAATCACAAAATATCTCTCACTTGCTTTTATTTTCTTTGTGCATATGTATTCCATGTTTTGATTATGCATAAAAAATGAAATAAGCCTAAGAAGCAAGCTTAATTATAATTAGATAAAATTAAGTACATCTAAGGTAACATAAGAATATATAAGACAAGGTGGTTATCACTTATCACATGCAAAATCCACTCTCTGCAATCTACAAAAGCAGTTCCATTCCATTCTAATCCTAGATGCTGTTTCATTCATCTCTATTCTTTCTCTTCTTAAGTCTGAGAACAGTTACTTAACCATGCCTTTTGTCACAGAACACATGAAGTGGAGAAAACACAGAAACAGGTTGAGCCACGCCATTTCAGAAACTGATCCAAACCCACAAGTATCTTCCATAATCCAATCCACACGTTGCAAATCCACCATTTCCTCTCTCCTCCTCTCTACTTTCTCCAACAACACCTCCAATGAAACCAAACATAAGAAGAAAAAGAGTAACAACAACAACAACAACAACAAAAATAGCAACTTTTCTGCAACAACCTTGAGGGGCCTTGGTTGCAAGGCCAGTGCATCAAAGCATGTGTCAGTTCCTGCAGTGATTAGATCCTCAGCTGATTGGCAAGAGAAGAAGAAGAAGAAGAGTAGAAAGAAGAAGCAGAGAAGAAACAGCGACAAGAACAGTAGCAATGGTTCTTCTTCTTCTTCTGCTGCTGCTACATGTGTGGATTTTCAGGATGTTTGGTGTGGCCCTGGAATTGGATTCTCAGTTGATGCTACTGTTGCCTCCTCTGTGGATAGGAAAACTGTGTTTTCAAGAGGGAATCTTGATGTGGAGATAATTACACAAAGGGAGGTACTCTATCTTCTTTTTCCATACTTACTCTTTATTCTTTAATTACTTAATTAGGAGCCTAAATCTGTTGAAAACTTGCCTATATTTTTTCAATTATAAATTCCTCAATGTCTTAGTTTGGACTTTGGATTATCTGTTAAAAATACTGTTAAATTTCAATAATCTATTATATGTAAAATTAATTATTATAATGTCAAGAATTAAATATACGAGGAGAGTCCAACCTAAAATATTAGTCTACTAGATAAGAGAGTCTCATAATTTAAGTATTATATAGAGTTTGTGGTTTGGATCATCTCCATTACCATGTAGCAAAAATTCAAATTCAAATTTTAACTTGTTTTTAATAAAATATCTTATAATTTATGTTTCCCTTACAATCTAGTAGTGCATGATCAAATATATGAGAATAGTTGAATTCTAATTTGTTATGTTACCCAATATGAAACTTTTAGTATTGTCACATATTTAAGGGTCGATATCTATAATGACTTTCATTTTAATGATATTTATTAAATGGTAATCATTTTTACTTAATAAACTAATCTTTTGAGTTTGGTTCTAGTCATATGTCTTATTATAAAACCTATTACATAATCATTTATGTTTGCTAAAAAATATTTATTAAAGATAATATACTTTGTTTGGGTTCTGTGGAAAGAATACTATTTTTATAAATTTAAAGAATAAAGGTACGAAGTTGTTTGTGCAGATTAATAATATTTACTGAGGATTAAATTAACTTACGATAATCAACGGATGTTGGTTTAAGTGGTATATGTTTGATTCCTTTTAAAAAGGTCTTGAATTTGAGTCTTGTGGATGAAAAAATATCGCTAGAAGAGTCAGTATCATATACATGTAGATATTCCCGACTTGGACAAAATAGACTCAATAAACAAAAAAAGATTACCTTATGGTTATGTTGCACATATAGAGTTTACATTTTGAGTAAACAATGTATGCACCAAAAGTGTATGAGTTTTATATACTTACATTATCCACTATTGATATTTAATTATGATTGACTTTACAAAAAAAAATAATCAAAATAAATGGTGGATAATGAAGTAATATTTACACTATCATGTTAGACCCTCTTACATTTTATATGTGAATCTGTCATCTTCATAACCGGTAAGAATTAATTGATTAACTTCTCATGTCCTGTTCACAAATCACAACAGCATTAGGAAATTGACCAGTAGCTTTCATTATTGAACTTCGAAAATGCATTTTCATTAAATAACGAAGACACAATTAATTGTGCTACATGTATTGTGTCAAGTCCCTGTTGAAATATGCATAGACTATTTATTGCAAAATAAAGCAAAACAATATTGTGTGTATGTATTTGGCCCCAAAGAAGTCTTTGTTCAATATCATCCATGACTCCTATTTTTTTCTGCCACTTTCTTCGCGTGCACGCCTTCCATTTCCTAGTTACAAACGCATGGGAGAGGTTCTTGATTGGTTTATTTACTGTTGACTCCTCGAGCAAGCCAATAATCCAATAACATATCATTGATAATTGAAGTGAACAAGTGCACTCATTATAGATTTATATCACTTATATATATTGTTAGTTGTATTGTGTGTATATATAGTGCATAAAAAGTTTATGCTAAAAATACAAATAAAGTAATAAAGTGTAATAATATCTATGCCCTGTTATTGTACAAACTTATTCATTATCTGTTTATATTAATGATGTATTAAATATAAATGGTAGATGATGTAATGACTTAAACTCATACATTATGGGTGTACATGTTTTTTCTCCTGTATATATAGTGCATAACAGTAACATAGACATGTGAATGATTAGTTGCAATCTTTGTTTCATTTGTGTTAAGTTTCGTCATTGTTTTGGTTTCTAGTTGCTTGAACATGTGGTCTAACTAACTCTGCTTCATAAATTAATATATTAGCAGCGTCCATCTTTTTTGGGAAGGAACACTGTAAACACAGAAAGCATATCAGTTCTGGATGATTATTCTGACATATTTACACCTCACCCTGATTTAGAGTCTTTTGCCACTTCTAGATACTATCGTCATGTTCCACATCCTTCCTCTTATGGTCTTTCTGAGGTTGGTTTATATGCTCTAATACTCTACTTGTTGTGGACTTGGGTCAGTGATTGATTTATAGAAACTGTTAGGGTCTGTTTGTGAGTTGGGTTTTAGAGGAAAAAATAAGACTTTGGAGCCATCTGACTAGTGTATTTCATTCCCCTGCAAAACTCAACTCGGAAATAGACCCTTAAGATATAAACATTGGTCAGTCAGTTAGTTAGTAGAGACTAGAGTGGATCATTCAGAGAATTGGAGCTTGGGAGAACAGAACTATTGCTCAGATATAATTGACTAATCGAGGCTTGTAAAGAGAGCATACACATGCATATCTTGATAATTGTGCTATAAATAAATCAAGTCTTGGCTTAGATCTTATTGTTTTCATGAGCTAATATATCTTGATTGTTGTTGGAACTTTGAAGATAATGATACTTCAAAGAAGACTCTTAATGGGGGAACGTTACAATTCACTTGACCAATTTGGAGACTGGAGACTTGATATTGATAACATGTCCTATGAAGTGAGTTCTTTCTCCACTTAAGCTGTCTAATAATTTTATTTTGTAATAGTTATATCCCAAAGCTACTAATATACTATTTGGTTACATGAATCTTCATTTTATATTTGTCTAATACATAGTTTGTGATTGTTTGACAGCAATTACTTGAGCTGGGTGAGAAAATTGGTTATGTGAACACTGGACTTAAAGAAGATGAGATGGTACTCAACATAAAGAGAATTAAGCTTGCAATTTCAAATGGTGCATCAAAGAATCAAATAGACAAAAAGTGCACCATTTGTCAGGTGAGTTTGTAAAATTAAATATAGCTTCAGACTTAAAAGTTCATCTAATATCTCATTACTTGTCACTTACTTTATATGCATAATGCTTTGTAATCTTTTTAAAATGTGCTTGAATGATTTAAGATAGTGTTCATGTTTCTTGCTTGTATGTATAGGAGGAATATGAAGGGGGTGAAGAGCTGGGGAGGCTAAACTGTGAACACAGCTATCACTTTCAGTGTATAAAACAATGGCTTGTGCATAAAAACTTCTGCCCAGTATGCAAGCAAGAAGTCGTGGTTCGACACATGCCTAAGTCCTAATGTTTTTCCTCTTATATTTAAATTTGTGTATAGCTTTTCATATGCAATAGAAGCAAAAATATTCATGCATTGCTGTTCAAGTAATCTTTTTTGTTTTGTTTTTGGGATGTCATTATGGAATTGGATGAAATGAGATTGTTGACATTTTCTACTATCGAAGTAATACAACAACAAACCAAGCCCTATTCCAAAAGATTAAAGATCATTCATTAAATGAAAGTTTTGAACATTCAAAAGATTGATAGGAAAGTTTACTGAGTTGTTTCTGATATTTTGATTTGTCTTTATAATCATTGTGATTTCTCTTATAACTATTGCTGGATTTTAACAAATAAACCTCTAGCAAAAGTGGGGAAAGGACAAACAGATAAAAACTAGCCCAAATTGTGATACTGGTGCAAGTTACAAATCTTGTCTAAGTGGTGATGTACACTCGTATCAGAATGAAGTTAAAGTCAATTTTTGGGTCAAGCATGAACCCCTTTCCCACAAATAAAAGTTTTTTTAAGAAATCAGACTAAGTGGTGACCACAATCATCTTTATATTGGCATCTATTACAGAACAAGTGTTGCTATGCTAATATAGTTTTCTTTGACATTCCCTCTTCTTTTTGGCTTAATGGTGTTTCATCAAATTCAGTTTATGGACCTATATTCATTTATGTAGTCAAACTACTTCTGGGTACTAATTGAACAGGGAATATCAGATTATTTACTTAATCAAAACCTAGGTCATGCTAAAAAAAGGACAAGGTGTATATGAACTGTCTGAAATCTGATGTAGGATTTGTCAATAAGACAAAACAAACTTGTCTGTCAAATGACTCAAGTCTGCAAAAATATAATAAAGTTTAGAACTAATAGCAATAATAAAAAGGCCCTCATAAATTTAAGGTCAACAACTTGCCTTATTCAACTGAATTACTGAAATAACCAGAAATGCTACATTTGCAATGTGATTCATTTTCATATAGATAATAAAAATAAAGAAACTATGTTGATATTTTAAACTAGTAAATAAGGCTCCACATGTTTATCATTAAAGAATGAAAGCATAGTCCAATTAACCCCCCACAATATGCCTCCTCCAAAATTGCTCATTTTTTCTCCTACTTGATCTATACCTGCTGTGAAGTTCTATTTGGCTGCTGCTGAATAATGTCAGCAGGAAATTGTTTTGAAGCATCAGATAATGTCGCAGCAGCTGCTGCCGGCATCATAGATTGGTACTGAGGAGGCAATGGAGCAGTAGTTTGCTGTTGTGTGTAGTATGCTTGGTCTTGCACATTGCCACCATATTCATAACCATAATTTGTCGCAACTGAGGGAGCTACAGCAATAGGCTGTTGTGTATGATGGTGGACTTGAGGCATAGCAACATACTGTTGCTGAAATTGATTGGATGACATTTGAACAAATGCAGGATTTGAACCATCCTTGTATGCTGTTGTAGTAACTGACTTAGTTGGGTATATAGGTGGAGTGCCATCTTTGTATGCTGTTGTGGCAGCAACACTTTGGTGGGGTATTAGAGACCTACCTGAGGCTACCACATTAGGGTCACCTATATTGGATTGCAATGCCATGTTGTATGGTTGTGTAGGTCCAACAGGCATTACATAAACCGGGTATTGCTGCTGACCAATGGGGTGGTGAAGTTGTTGCTGTGATGGTTGGGCATAAACTTGGTAGTAAGATGACATTGGCATTTGCCCTGTGGCTGTAGGGTGCTGGATGTAGTGGCTGCTGGCATGGACAAATTGTTGTTGTTGTTGTTGTTGTTGTTGTTGTTGTTGTTGTTGTTGCTGATTTTGATCCATTTGTGGGGGTAATGTGTAACCAGAATCCTGAACTTGTTCCCTTTGTAGTATTGGTATGTGATCAGGTATTTCACTCTTAGCTTTGTTGTCTATCTGTGCAACTTGGACTTGTTCTTGATAGTAAACAGCATTGGAGAAAGAATTTATAGATGCAACACTACCATCACTGCAAATATTAAACCAAAATCAGTAATTTTAAAAGAGTCACTATCATCACCAACTAAAAAGGCAACATTTTGATTTTTTTGTTTCCGGAAAATATTAACCACACATAATAATTTTAAAACACATTCTCATTGCCTACATTCAAAATTGTAAGAATAAAATATACTGACGAACATTCATCTAAAACAAAAACAAATAAGTAATATGGTAATATCAAAAGAATCACACAGAAAAAGATAGATACCTTGCAACTGAATCCGGAGAAGGAAAACTCAAACCACCATTAGTCCTTGGTTGCACAAGCTGCAATGGTAAAGGAGGTTTCCGAAACCCAACATGTGCACCTTGATCTGATCTTTCATCATCAGAGACACCCCTATTCATATTTTCACTAGTAGTCACCATAGCTGCTGGGATTGTAGGCATAGCCACAGCAGAAGAAACAACAACATACCCTTCATCCTGCTGAATTCTACTAGTAGTAAAACCATTTTCATCAACCCGAACCCGGATCGGAGGCAGAGTTTTAGCCATTGAAGGAGAAGAACCATTTGATAAAATGTTCTCCACATCATGCAAATTCTTAACCTTGTTATTGTTATCAACCTGAGCCTGAGTCTCCAAGTTGTTGCTTGAAGCACTAGGAGTAACAGTAACACTAACACCATCAAGATTCACAAAGCTATCCACTACAGCAGATTCTGACACTACTCTTGATAAGATCCCTGAATTGTTCAATGCATCAACGAACCACGTCTCCGATTTTGAGTCATCAAGGAGTGATCCCATTGAAACTGTGGCCTCTGGTTTACTGAAGAACAAAAACACCCTGAGTCGCGAAGTTGAAGGTTTCAATGCAGAAGCAGATAATGCTGCAATTCGATCATACTCTTCGATCATGTTGTCAAGGTCTTCATCATTTGTGACAGTGATGAGATTATCAAGGTCCTCATTGGGTAGCTGGTATTTGAGGCTAAAGGGTCTTCCATGAAGAATTGTATGCGAGAGGCGCGTGTAGAGTTCTTTCAAAGAGGAAAGTCTATCCACCACAACGATTCTGGTTTCGCCACCAATGTAACAAAGTGACTTGTCATGAGGGCGTGGCATTATATGGCCGCCGTAGCTGCACATGAGACGGAGCTTGCCACCAGGTACAGGTGGCAGAACCTCATCATTCCACGGTGAAGGTTCGGCCGCAGAGTCAAGTGCTGATGGTGGCAATGCAGGTGGAAGTGATGGATCCATTAGAATGAGAACAGAGTAAAAACAGAGGAAGTTGATGATAGTGTTATATGTTTATGTGTAAGTTGGACTTGTTCATTTTTTAATGGCTCTATTTAATTAGTGAATAGGAACCAAAATGGAATACATAATTGGCAAATAGGAGGAAGAGTCACTTACAACTTGTTTGGAGCTGTATTTACTACCAATCCAGCTTTTGCTTAAGTATTCAATCACAAGTTTCAATGATCAAAAGATGTGAAAATAATATAAAAATTCAGCCACAGATTCAAAGTAGTAAAGTAACACAACAATTGTATTTAGGTGATATATAATTGCTTTTTCTATCAATCTTTATGATTAGTTTTAAAAAAAAAGATGAGTTACATAAAGCCTTGGCTCACTTGAAAATGTGATACAATTAATTTACATGCAGGCATGGTAAAATTTCTAATAAATAAAGGAAGCAGTAAAGGTAAAAGCATTTCACATAGCTCCATGAGTAATAAAATATGTCACCTTGTACCCTTTACTTAATATTGCTTCTCTGTATTATTCCATTGTAAAGGGATTAAACTAAGCACAAGCACATGCTGGTTATTGGTACTTGTGCATGCATACATTGTAATTTACAGCTTGAATAAGCTGATTATAAACCAATCTACCTTATTATCAAGTTTTTGACTTTTTGTCCTTTTGAGTTGGCTTGCTTAAGAATAACACAATCCAAGGAGCAACCATAGGAGAGTAACGTGGTCAACATAAAACAAGGATTCTTATTAGCTCAAGTGCTTCATTATTTTTATTTGTTTAAGTATTACTAGTACATCATTAGAGATTATAAAAAAATCACATTCAATTCTAAATTCTCGTGTTCATGGGTCGTAGTGCTTGAATTTAGTTATAAGAGTGTTTAGGTTTCAACCAAATATGTTTCTCAGATCCAAATTCAATAATTTGCAGTAGTGCTTTTGATCGATTTATATAATTTATTATTTGAATATCAACTTTTAAGTATTGTATTTGATATCATATATTTTTATCTTTTATCTCATATACACGTATTTTAAAAGTATCTCAAAAAAATTATAATAAAAAACATCATTTGATAATTGAAACCCTATTTTGATGTTCATAAAACATATTCCTTTATATATTTGGAAAAACAGATTAATGTATAAGTTATAGCCTAAAGTCTGTAATCATTCCTTTAAACCTTTTGTTTGGTGTACACTCATTCTTTATTAACTTTCAAAGGTGTCATACCTTACTCTATGTTTCTGGATGTGCTCATTTGATCTACGTTTTTGAAAGAGGTTTTGTGGTATGGTGACCCTCCTCAATCAAATCTATGATTACTCTTGGGACTTGTGTTTTCACTCTGATAGGGAGAGGAGAAAAATGAATTTGATTTGGTGTGTTGGGGACCATAACCTTCCTTATGCTATAGGGTTCTCATTATCCCCTATGGGTTAACCTGATGGGTATCCATCCATTAAGCCTATATCCGTTATCAGCTTTTAGAAATCTAAGGGGTGTAACCCCGGAAATAAATAGTTGATGTCATTGTATCAAATATATGATGTTCACCTTAATTAGAAATTATAAATTTCTAATAATCTCCCACTTGGGCTTCATATCTTCCTGAAACAATTATATCACATGTTCTTTAGGCGCGCATTCGTATGCTATTTACATTTAGACTTCTCCTTAATACAATCTGGTCCATTTCATAGATCAAATATGGAACCACCGTAACTTTCATCACATTTAAGTGTGACTCGACCACGATGATCACCATATTAATATACTTA
>NC_032018.1:3199236-3199690 GCF_001865875.1 Lupinus angustifolius
ACTGTCTAGACATCCAGCAAAATCGGAGTCAGAGTACCCAATGATCTCTAAATTCTCAGACCTCCGATAAGTGAGCATGTACTCATTTGTTCTCTTCAAGTAACGCATAACACGTTTGACTGCCTTCCAATGATGCATTCCAGGATTACTCAAATATCTGCCCAAAACTCCCACAACAAATGCTATGGCGGGACGGGTGCAAACTTGAGCATACATTAGACTTCCTACTGTAGATGCATAAGGATTCTTTTGCATCTCGTATCTTTCAAGAGTCATTGTTGGGCACTGTTCGAGACTAAACTTGTCTCCCTTAGCTGTAGGGGTATCCCCTGGTTTAGTATCTTCCATGCCAAATCTATCTAGGACTTTATCTATATAGCTTTCTTGTGATAACCTTAGAATACCTTGAGAGCGATATCTCAGTATCTGAATACCTAATACAAAAGAAGCTTCC
>NC_032018.1:3199790-3368537 GCF_001865875.1 Lupinus angustifolius
TAGCAAGCAGTATATCATCGACATATAATACCAGGAAGATAAATTTACTCCCACTGAACTTTTTGTACACATAATCTTCAACTTTATTTGCCTCAAAACCATATGAGGTAATAACTTGATGAAATTTGTGATTCCATTGACGAGAAGCTTGTTTAAGCCCATAGATGGATTACTTTAATTTGCATATCATAGACTTTGAGCCAACTGACTTGAAGAAATACAACATAATCATTAGGAATTGCACTTTTCCTCTCTCTAGTGGATCTCCTTAATGACACTTCTACTTCTTGAGGTTGTTGAATTTGTTCTATAGGTACTTGAGGGAGAACCTCATTGTTGTCTTGTTCTGAAATATTGTCAGGGACAATATTCTGAACATTATATTCAATTACTGAATTTATTCATTGAATGGTAATAGACACAAGAACTTATTCACTATCAATGACAGGTTCTTCCTCAAAGACAATATTCCTTATGTTCTCTTCCTTCCCAAAATCAATTTCCTCAAGAAATCTTGCATTTCCCGTCTCAAAAAAGAGTCTTGAAGTGAGATCATAAAATTTATAGCCCCGAGAGCGTTCAGCATAGCCAACAAAATAACAGTTAACAGTTCTAGAGTGCAAGTGTTAACTGTTTCAAGCTTGGTCTTTTATTAGTCCAAAGCTCATATAGGGTTTTGTTAACTGTTTTACATGACACCCTATTAAGGATGTAAACTTCGGTCTTTAAAGCTTCCCCCAAAGAGACTCTGGTAAGGAAGAATGACTAATCATACTTTTCACTATATCTTTAAGAGTTCAGTTTTGTCGCTCAGCAACACCATTCATGCTAGGGTTGCCTAGCATAATGTATTGCAGAACAATTCCATACTCTCTAAGGAACAACGCAGATGGTCCTGGACGTTGTTCTCCTGATCCATCATATCTGCCATAGTATTCACCACCACGGTCAGATTTGACAGCCTTAATTTTCTTTCCAAGTTGAAGTTCAACTTCAGCCTTGAAAGACTTGAAAACATCCAAGGATTGAGACTTCTCATGTATAAGATATAGGTAGCCGTACCTAGAGTAATCGTCTATGAACGTAATAAAATAATGTTGTCCATTCCAAGAAGCCATAGGGAAAGGACCACATATATCCTATTAGTTGTAAGACATCTTTAGCTCTTTCAGCACCTAATTTCCTTTTGTTTGTTTGTTTTCCCTTTATGCACTCAACACATACCTCAAATTCTGATAAATGTAAATGGTCAAGAATTTCATCCGACACAAGTCTTTGAACTCTTTGTTTAGATATATGACCTAAACGCTTGTGCCATAAGGTGGCTGAATTCTCTTTTAGTTTTTGTTTTGTACCACGTGAATCTGTTTGCAGTATTTCATTAGTGGAACTGGAAACATCAAGCATATATAAATTATCTATTAAAGAACTAGACTAACTTTATTATTTCCAAAAGAACAAGAAAATCCAAATTTGTCCAAACTGAAAACACTAATTAAATTCCGCCTAAAAGACAGTACAACAAATGTCTCAATAAATCCAAATGAAAATCAGTTCTTAAACATAATAAATGTTCTAATAGCCTCAACTGCAACCCTTTTGCCATCGCCCACAAAGATGAATCTTTCATTATAATTTATTGTCGGCTCCACAGGCAACCCTGCATAGTGATACTAATCTGAGTAGTAGCACCAGAATCTACCCACCAAATATCATTGGGTACAAAAGCCAAATTAATTTAAAGACAAACAAGAGTTAGAAATTTACCCTTCTTTACACGCCATGAGGCATATTTAGGACACTCTTTCTTCATGTGTCCTTGCTTCTTATAGAAGTAACACGTAAATTCCTCATTACTCCTCAATTTCTTTTGCTGAGAAGACCCTTTTGCAGCATCCTTATTGCTCTTCCTTTTCTTATTTTGATGGGTCATAGCCAAGTGAGCACTTTCAGTCTTATCTCTCTGCAGCCTCTGTTCCTCTTGCACACAGTGAAATATAAGCTCATTAAGAGACCATTTGTCATTCTGAGTGTTATAACTCACTTTGAATTTCCCAAAGTGTGCAGGAAGAGAGATCAAAACCAAGTGCACGAGCAGGTCATCACTAAGCTCTAACTTAAGTGACTTAAGTTTTGATGTGAGATTAGACATCTCCATAATGTACTCTCTTATGTTCCCTTTGCCTTTATACTTCATGAAGATGAGTTTAGCCAAAAGGCTACTCGTCTCCGCCTTTTCATTCTTGGCAAAGACTTGTTCTATTTCTTCAAGGAACTTCCTTGCACTTTCACCCTCTTCACCCTCAGATATAGAGCCCCGAAATGCATCTGGAATATAGCGTTTCATGATCATCGGACATATTCGGTTAGAGCGTTCCCATTTCTCAATTTTAGCCTTATCGAGGTTTTCCGCAGTGGAATCCACGTAATAAAGAATTAATAACATGTTCAAATCTAAACAAACAAGTCATGTAATATATATAAAACAAGACATGTTCACATAATAGACACATCACAAGATACCGAAACACCACATCAATCTCTAGTCTCTGGACAAAGAAATCAATTTGTAAGTGGTACTCTCAATGTGATTATCAAATATTAAGAATTAGTTATGTTAATCAATAGTCTTTCTTTGGACCGACTATTATTCACATGAAAAAGAAACTTTATAATTGTTACATATTTATCATCACAGATATGTTATTATTTGGCCAAATTGTGTCTTCCTTTGGGCCGAACACAATTCACATAAATAATCTCATACTCATTTGTGTAATTTCAATTAATTTCCACAACAGAGGTTACTTTGACAATATATTGCATCAATTAATCCAAAATAATTACGAGACAAAAAATAAATAATATGAGTCAATTACAAAAAATATAATCTTGAAATTAAAACCTTGAGATTTGATATCTTTTATGATTAGCAAATCAAATTCTTTTTTTTATCAAACCATAATTATCCATAAAACATATTTACACATGTTTAGATTGCAAAAAACACCAATATAGATCAAATAAAGTTTGGCATCATAATGTTACACGGCTGCAATAAGAAAAAGAACAAAAAATTGTGCTTAATGCACATACCTCAACATCACAGTAACAAATTTCATGAGCATTAATGACACCAAATTCATGAAAAATGCAGCAAAAAAATTTGAGGAACAAACTTGCCAAAAATATGTTTGAAGTGATTTCCATATCATTATCAAATAGGAGAAATTAACATGTATCAAACTTTGATTTGATAGAAAAATAAATCCTTAAATTTCCAATCTTTATGACATGATAGCGGAAGCATAATATCCCCAAATTAAAATTAAGATTCATACAAAATTTGGGAAAACACCCTTAATGGAGAATCATAAAAATTCAGAACCTACGCTCGGATACCACTTGTTGGGAATTCTTTATGATTGATGAAATACCAATCCTAGGATCTTGAATATCTTGATTCTCATACATATATGAAACAAAGGGTTCATTGCATAGTTATTAAAACCGTACCGTACCGGCCGGTTCAACCGGAAAACCGGTGAACCGGTCCCCTAACCGGTACGGTACAGGTGTTGAACTGGCCAAGTATCAAACCGGTCAAAACCGGTCAAAAATCGGTCCAAACCGGTCAAAACCGGTCAGAACCGGTGAACCGGCCGGTATTTTACTAAACCGGCCAGTTTATACACATTTATATATATTTTTTTTTAAAAACTTAAAAACTCATTACAAGGATGACCCATCTTTTTAACTCTTCTTCAACACTTCAAGACACATGCTTCCAAGACATACTTAAATTACACATTTTGGTTCCTAACATTCGTGTGTAATCTCAGTGACATTTGTGTAATCTTGGAGTACTGTCTGAAGATAGGATTTGGTAGAAAAGTGTAATATTCATATTAGACAATTTTGACTCATTGACGTTAAATGTTAAAACTCTAAATTTATTTGTTTTATAGGGTGAGTTGTGAAGTTATGTCATTTATTTATATTTTGTGGTTGTTAAGTGATACTTTTGGATGATATATGTTTTTTAATTTAGACTTTGAATTTGTTAAAGACTTAAAGTTGTTTATTTATGTGAATTTTGAGTAGATTATAAATATGAATTATAAATTTGAGTATCTACCTATTTGAATTTTTTTGTTATAGGTTTATATATATATAAATATAAGTAAGTATGTCCAGTTTAACCGGCATGCGGTTTAATTACTGAACCACTGGTTGAACCACTGTACCACTATACCAGTACCCTGACCGGTTTGATAACCGGTACGGTTTTAACAACACTGGTTCATTGTCATACCTGAATCCATATTCCTGGATATGCTCCTTTGATCTACGTTTCTGAAAGAAGTTTTGTGGTATGATGACCTTCCTCAACCAAATCTCTGATTCTTCTTGGGACTTGCGTTTTCACTCTGATGGAGAGAGGAGAAAATTGAATTTGATTTGGTGTGTTGTTGACCATAACCTTCCTTATGCGTTAACTTATAGGGTTTCATTATCCCCTATGGGTTAACCTGCTGAGTATTCACTCATTAAACCCATATCATTATCAACTTTTAGAAATATAAGGGATGCCAATAATTATATCACTTATAATGTAACCTCGAAAATAAATAACTGATATCATTGTATTAAATATATGATGCTTACCATGATTAGAAATTATAAATTTCTAACAATATATGAAAACTGTGTTTGGGAGATTCAAGTTAATTTCTGCATCCCAAAATTGCAGTCTGTATTGTTATTTCTGCTTGGATGCAAATGTAGTTGACACACATTAGCAAGTGCACTTTTCCTAACTTCATTGCATCCCAATATATGCACTATTCAGTGCATCTCTTCTTAGCTTTTCTCTCAATTGCCTTCTCATGACACTATTACCTAGCTATTTAAGATGCTCTAGGTACCCATATTCCATGTCATATAATGGACTTCAACCCTTACCATGCATGACACATGCATATGGAAAATGCCATGAACCTAAAAGTAAATTAAGAGAAAAAAATGTATACCCTAATAGTGTAAGAGTTTTTTATACTTACCATTCATTTTTAATCATGATTGACTTTTAAATAAAAATAATAGAAATAAATGATAAATAATACATTAACTACATATAAATCTTTATAATCTCAGTATATATGTATTACCCAATTTTTGCATCGGGTTTAGAAGCAGTTTGAAGTGTGAAAAGACCACAAACTTAGATTGAGAATATTACCCAATTTTGTTCCACCAAACTTGTAAAATTATTAGGAAGATTATATTTAAAAAAAAATAGTTTCATAAGCCCATTTTTATTCGGGCCCATGTCTCTGTGGGTGAAAAACACAATCTTACATGTAACTAGAAGGAGAGTGAGCCCGACCAAGCAGAGCCCATCTGCTTCGGTGTGCCTTCACTAGAGAAAAAGTGGAAGATGGAAGAAGAAGATGATGAACAATGTTCCACATCAACTAAAACTAAGAATTGATAAACAAAATTATTTGTTGGATGTTAAAAATTTACGGGACTCATTTGAAAAAAAGACTTAATATTAATCTAAAAATAATTTAAGAGCCAATGTAAGGTTTTTCTTAATAAAATGAAGAACAAATTATCTAGGAATTTTCATGAAAAAAATTAAAATGGCACTATTTAAATAGTTGTTTAACTAGTGACAACTTTCCACTGTTTAAAATAGGAGTAAGTACCATATATGTAATAGAGAAGAGGATAATACATGCTATCTTGATCCATTCTCACGCCTCTCTACTTATATTGTTTCATATATATCATCTCCAATATTAAAAAGATAAATGTATTAAAAAGAAAGAAAAAAATATAATAGAATGTTTTTATCCTTTAAGTATAACATGGTAATACTTTTCCGCTTAAGTATAAAAACAAAATTAATATGATTCTTTTGAAGGCATCACAACAATGCATATTTATTTATGTGATTGATAGACCAAAAAATATTTATTTCACTGCAACAATATTATCACAATCACCCTTATCTGGTGCTTCTGATTAAATTGGCAGTTTAATTTGGTTACACTTACCAACATCAAAGTGTACTCCTCCTTAACATGTAAACCCTTTTATTGCTCCTATCCCTTTCTGTATAAGAAAACAACCACAAATTTATTTGGATTGAATGCTCCATCTGAACAAAGTTCCATTAATACTGACCTTCAATAAATATTAGAGTACTACCAGCTACCAAGAAATAAACAGATGAAATACCAAAACTAACATATTAGAAGTTGGTTACTGAGAACAATTCGTGTCTTACCAGTCTCAACAATCAGCCATTTCCTACATGTAACTAGAAAAATTAATGTACTTGTCTACTTTTAAAGGTAGTAAGAATTAGTTACATTGTTAGTTATGTTTTTAGGTGTCTTTTACAATTGCATATATGATTCAGCACAAACTTTAATTCGTAAAACTGAGTCATAATTTTTCAGAAGCACAATTTATAAATAAGTAAAGCTTGAATCAAACAACCCATGAGTATTAAATCTATGCATTGATAGTGTATACACAGTTAGTGCATCATCTATCGGGTAATGCAGTGACAGTGTAAAAAACTCTTACACTGTCAGTGTATACATCTTTTTCTCTTGAGAAAAAGACTTATTCATCACTTATTTTTAAAATAATTATTAATTTTTAAATAAGAGTAATATAAATGAATATTAAATAATATATTGACTGTGTATAAATTTATACAAAGATCTCATATTACAGTCAAAGAAAAATATATTTAAGTAAGTAGTGATGTTTATGAAACCAACTACCACCTCCTCAAGTTAGTTGGCTTTAAATTTGAACTTAATTAGAGCCCCTTGGCATACGATGCACGACAATTAAAGGGAATCGTGTGTTTTTCCCAATGATGGAAATATTGTATCATATCGGCTAGTTTAATTGGAAAATAGTGAATTGGTCTCCTAACCGGTACAATACAAATGTTGAACCGACCAAGTATCAAAATCGGTCAAAATGGATCAAAAATCTGTCAAAATTGGTGAACCGGTCGGTATTTGATTAAATCGGCCGGTTTATACACATTTTTTGTTGTTGAAAAAAACTTAAAAACTCATTACAAGGTGACCCATCTTTCCAACTATTTTTCAACAACATTTCAAGACACATGCTTCCAATGCATAGATTACACCTTTTGGTTTCTAATATTCGTGTGTAATCTCAGTGACATTTGTGTAATCTTGGAGTACCATCTGAAGATAGGATTTAGTGTAAAAATATAATATCAATATGGGACAACTTTGACTTCTTGGTGTTAAATATTAAAACTCCAAATTTATTTGTTTTGCAGATTGAGTTGTGAACTTGTGTCATTTATTTATATTTTGCAGTTGTTAAGTGATACTTTTGGATTAATATATGTTTTGTAATTTAGAATTTGAATTTGTTAAAGATTTAAAGTTGTTTGCATATGTGAATTTTGAGTAGATTATGAATATGAATTATAAATTTGAGTATCTACCTATTTAAATTTTTTTTGTTATAGATTTATATATATAAATATAAATAGGTATGTCCAGTTTAACCGGCATGCAGTTTAATTACTGAACTACCGGTTAAACCACTGTACCGCTATATCAGTACTTTGACCGTTTTGATAACCGATACGGTTTTAACAACACTGGTTTTTCCTTTGACAAAAGGTTATTACACATATACTTCATCCATTAACAAGATCCTCTATCCTAGATAATCCGGTTCTAATACGTAGTCAAGCAAACTATATAAAATAATATAAAAATATTAATTTATGTTATTATAATATTTTTTATTAACTAAGTTAAATTTTTTAATTGGATAGAGATAATGAGTGAGACTTTTAGACTATGGAATATCTAGTCCATCTCGGTGGTTCTTAATGTCATACTAATAGGAATGATAGTTGTTCGGATCTCTCTCCCAGATTAGTAGTTATATCATTCATTGTTAAAACTGTATTCATTTTTTTATATCTATATAAATCACTTATAATTTATATATATTTATTATACTAAGTATTCCTATGGAAGAAGATGGGTATAATTATGTTATGAATATAATAAATTTTTTGAATAATGAAGAGCATTCTTTCACCTTATCTATAAGGAACAAAATCTATTTTAGAGTGGGTAATTATACTTCAAGTAGTGCCACAAAAAATCAGATCACTGTCCTTCTGATTTATATAGGGAGGTAAGGATAATTACATTTAATGTTATGTCCAACTAATGTTATAAATTCATTCAATGTCACGGAAGGATTCCTAATAAAACTTTACGGAGTACTAATTTTTTTTATATTATATAATGTCCACTACATAATTCCCCATAATTTCTTTTATAAATTTAGAGATGCAATGACTGGATATTAAATAAATCATTAAAACACAATATATGTATAAATCAAGACAAATTATTAAGAATGTTTTTACAGTATCAATAAATTTCCATCATTAATATGTTAACTAACATTGACTTTCAAACAAAAATATTATAAATTAATAGGGAATGATATGCTAACAGTGTAAAAAACTTTACATTGTCATATCATAGATTTTAAACTCAATTATTAATTGTCAGATAATATTACAAAAAATATCATGAATTCATAATTAATAATCTGCCTAGTTAATACCATACTTTGAGAATAACTATTATGGTAATAATTAATATTATCATCTCATATTTAATCATCTGTCCGGTAATACTATACTTTGAGGATAAAATTCAAGAGAGTTATATCTTTCGTTCTAAAGTTCATATTGCTCTATATATTTTTTGTGTTTTATTTGTTAGAAAAGTAAAATAAGAAATAAGTATATATTAATTTTATATTTTTTGACTAATAAAAATGAAAGAGTAGATGACACCTTCATCCGTATCAAGTTGTTGTCTCATTCTCACTCACTTGTTAAGAAAATGAAAAAAATGCATAACACCCCATAAACTTTATATCTTTTATAATTGGTCATTTGAAATATTTTTATTCCTAGTACTTATAGTGAAATTGATCTTTGTATAAATATGTTTTAAAATTATTAATAGGTCAATATGAAAATTGATGCAATTAGGTTCACAATAGAAGTAATACAACATCGTAGGTTAACCAACATTTTTATGCGGAGAAAACTGCCATCAAAATATAAAAAAGTATTTGAGAAGAATATAATAAGTAAATTTCAGAGTTAAAAATAATTAATACAATAATATATGTAGGTATAAAATAAAATAATAATGTAAGAATTGATGTTAAAATAAAATATATGAATTATAATTTTTCATTGCTATTAATTGAACATTATTTTTATGCATGGATTATTTCACTAATTATTAATGTTTGGTCAAATAATAATTCATGAAGAAAAAATAATTATGATAACTACTTATAACATACAATAACCCTTTTTTCACGACTATACATTACTCTTAATTTATATATAAAAATTAAATTATATTAGATATTCATATGAGTGTAATTATACTAATTTTCCTGTATTAAAGATAAATATAATATTTTAAATAAGAGAAATACTAATTATCAGTATAATTTACGATATATGCTTAAATTAAATAATTTAAATTTTACTTTAGTGATAAGGAAAACAAAGTTATACTATAGTCATATAGTTATACCTAACATTGGTCATGCAGCTATATATCATAGCACCAATCAGAGAATAACCTTTGTTTCTCTGTGGTTCTTTGCCATTCTCTCTCTCTCTCTCTCTCTTTCCTTTCCCTTTACCCCTTCTCTGTACATGGAGATAGTTGGTTTTGTTCCCGTGTGTGGAAACATGATGAAGAAGCCCAACAGGAACGGAACATATCATAGGCTTGGGAGCATCAAGGAGGTAAGTGATTGTAGCCAAAGTTCAAATGTTGGTACTTTAATTAGTCCAAATGTTAAAATGGTTGAAGTGACACCACAAGTTCAAGTTCAAGTTCAAGTTCAAGTTCAACAAAAGATCAGGTTGTCCACAAATATCTTGAAAAGGTTCAGAGATGTATATGTAGAGGGTATGGTTTGTTTTGCTGAAAATGTTGCTCATATGAACAGTACTAGCAATATTTGCTTCGACAAGAAGATCCATGATGAAGATGTTCAGTACTTGACAGTTCATGAAAGTTAGGATTTTGTTTAAAGCTTCTAATATATGTAAGAAAGGAAGCACTTATGTAAATTTCTATTTATTTTTTTTTGCCAGCTACTAGGCTTGAATTTGCTTAATATAAAGTTGAGCCATAGAGATAATACTTTTGGGATTGGTTTGTGGGCTCAAATAGGATAACGACATGATAAAAGTTCCTCTCTACTATTAGAATGTGAAGAAAAAGATACATAAGTTTTTATCCAACGAGTGTTTTGTTCATCTCTAGATGGTATCCATTGTTTGTTATAGATTGGATAATGGCAAGATAGAATATAAATTATGTATGAACAACAATCAAGTATATTAGGCGAGATCGTCTATAAATTATATATAAATGCATAATTACACTTATATCAATTATAATAATAATTTATTTTATTCTTTTAATCTTCTTCTCTTATATGCCAAAAAAATAAAATTATTGTGAAAGTTGAAGCTTTCCATGGTAAACCAACAAAATGCAATATTCCAAGATCTAATGGAATGTAGAAGAAACAAGAAAAAGGAAGAAGATGATACTTCTATATATTTTTAATGATAAACGAATCTATATTTCATATATTACAACTCAAGATGTAAGTTATACTTATACTGCAACTAACACAACAAAAAAAGAATAAACTGAAACAAAAAAAACTAATTGGACTAACTAACTTTCCTAAAACAGAAAGTTTCTAATACACTGAAAATCATTGAGAATTATAAGCTTCAACTTGATTGGACTTGAAGGATAATGAGTAGGGCTTCAATATGGTTGTCGACAGCCCCCACAAGCTGGCATGTGAATGTCCAACATGCCAAGCTTGGAAATTAAACATGAAAAGGTGTTGGAGACAAGGATTTAGTGAAGATATCAGCCACTCGTGAATAAGATGAAATGAGTAGAAGATAGATAGTATCATTTTGCATACTTTCACGCACTACATGACAATCAATCTCTACATGCTTGGTTCTTTCACAGAAGACATGATTTGCTGCAATGTATAAGGATGATTTGTTGTCGCAGTAAATGCTAATAGGTGTTGAATGAGAAATGACAAGATCTTTGAGAAGAGAGGATAGCCATTGAGCTTCACAAGAGGCCATGACTAGAGCTCTATATTCTGTTTCTGTAGAGGATCTAGAGACAGTGTTCTGTCATTTTTTTCATGAGATGAGGGATGGTCCAAGATAGAAACGCCAACCTGTGATTGATCTACGAGTATCCAAGCATGCCACCCAATCTGAATCAGAGAACCCCTTGATCATTGTTGAAT
Source organism: Lupinus angustifolius (assembly GCF_001865875.1). NCBI lineage: Eukaryota > Viridiplantae > Streptophyta > Magnoliopsida > Fabales > Fabaceae > Lupinus > Lupinus angustifolius. The sequence goes on from NC_032018.1 coordinate 3,211,230, forward strand.
TGGAACAAGGAAAGAAGCGACCTTTTCTAGGAGAGGTTTTGAGATATTTTAGAATTATGTTTGCACTACTTTGATGAATATGGGTAGGAGCAGGCAAATATTGGCTTAGGATGCCAATAGAGGAGGAGATGTCTGGACGAGTGTGGGTCAGGTAGAGCAATTTCCCTAACAGTCTTCTATAGGCTGATCCATCAGTAAGAGGATCACCTGAGTTTGCGTGAAGTTTGTAGAACATGGTTTAGAGCCAATGAATCCAGCCTCTTACAGTAAATCCAATGTGTATTTTCTTTGATATAAAGCAATGCCTTGGGTTGTCCTAACTATCTCCATGCCCAAAATTTTTTTAAGGTTACTAAGGTCTTTAGTACTGAACTCCTTGTCTAATAGGATCTTGGTGTTGGTGATTTCTTGAAGGTTGTTACCAGTTAATACCAAGTCATCTACATAGACTAGTATTGTTATAAAACATGAGCTGTTGGATTTAATGAACAATGAGTGATCTAAGTTAGATTTCTTGTAGCCATACTTGAGTAGAGTGGTGGTTAGTTTGCTATGCCACTGCTTGCTGGCTTGTTTTAATCCATGGATGGATTTTTGCAGCTTACAAACAAAGTCTGGATTGGAGACTTGTAGGCCAGAATGGATCTTCATATACACAGTTTCCTTTAATTCTCCATGTACAAATGGAGTGTTGACATCTAGCTGTTGCAAGTGCCATCTGAAGGTAGCAGCAAAGGAAATAAGGACCCTTATTGTGGTCATTTTGACAACTGGGCTGAAGGTATCTAAGTAGTTAATACCTTCAGTTTGTGTGTATCTCTTGACCACTAATCTGACTTTGTATCTCTCAATGGTTCCGTCAACTTTGTGCTTGATTTTATAGACCTATTTGCAGCATATTGCCTTTTTTATCAAGTGGTAGGGGAGTCAAGATCCAAGTGCTATTTTTATCAAGGGCGGATAATTATGTCTTCATAGCTTCATTCCAGCAACTAAATTTGATTACATCATGATAATGACTTGGTGTGTGTGTGTTGTTGAGTTGGCTAGAGAAAAATGTTTATGGTGTGAGGATAGTTTATCATATATGATGTGTTGGAGAGGGAATATCTGACTTTTGAGGAGAAAATTGGATCATGTCTAGTCATCAAGGTGTAATGATAGTCTTGTAAGTATTGAGGTGGTCTTTTCGGTCTTGTGGAATGTCTGTTAACATGATTTGAAGAGGAGTAACTGGGATTGTCTGAATCCGAGTTTGAGGAGGAAAGATTGGTAGGATTGGTTGAGTCAGGATTATGTGAGTCTGTATTGGAGCTTTGTCCTGGAATAATGGGTTCCAATGTAGGGAAGTGATAAGAGAAAGGATCGGTTGGAGTGTTTGGTAGAACAATTGGTGGAGAGGAATAAGTTAGTTTACAATGAATAAAAGGGAAGATGTGCTCATAGAAAATGGTATTTCTGGAGACAAATATCTCATTGGTCTTGTAGTAAAAAAGGATGCACCCATTTGTGCCATGCTTGAAGCCTAAAAATATACACTTTCTAGATCTTGGATCAAATTTTGTCCTCCGAGAAACAATGGTAGATGCAAAACACAAACTGCCAAAAACTTTCAAGTTTTTGAGGTTAGGCAGACAATAATATAATTCTTCATATGGTGATTTATTAGACAAAAATTGTCTAGGTTGTCTATTTATCAAACGAATAGCATGTGATATTGCATAGTTCCAAAAACATAAAGGCATATTTGATTGAAATATTAAGGCCCTGCCAACAGTAAGAATGTGTTGATGTTTCCTCTCAGCAATCCCATTTTGTTGAGGGGTTTCAACATAAGATATTTGATGTTGGATACCTTGCAAAAAGATAAAATTCATGGATGAGGAATCCTCTTCCATTATCACTCTTAATGGCTTTGATTTTACAATAAAATTGAGTTTGGACTATTGAACAAAAGTCTTTATGAGATGACATGTTTTAGATTTTAGCTTCATAAAATGAATCCAAGTAAATATACTATTGTCATCAACTATAGTTAAAAAATATTTGTGTCCAAAAGTAGAAGGGTCAGAAACAGGACTCCATATGTCCATATATATGAGATCAAAATTACAAACAAATCTAGTATTGCTATCTAAGTATGTAAGCCTTTTTTGCTTAGCTATGTGTCAAATATCATATGGATTATTAGTTTTACTACATTGTATAAAAGGAAAATTGTTGTGCATAGTAACAAGTTTGTCATGAGATAAATGGCCTAACCTAGAGTGCCAAAGATTACAACCATCATATCTGACATATGTGTTTACACTGTGGGGTTTTGGTTGAGTCAGGATAGAAGATACCATAGCATATAATCCTCCTTTAAGCTCAGCTGCACCAATCATCTTCAATGAGTGGAGATACTAAATTGTGCAGCTAATATTTGAGAAAATCAGATTGTAGGGCAAAGAACATGTTAATTTGGAAATAGAAATGAGATTAAAATTGAATATTGGAATGTATAAGATATTAGTGAGGTATAAGGGAATAGAAAATATCATTGTTCCTAAGTATTGAGCCATAACTTGGCTGCCATTTGGTAAAGTAATTTATATAGGTTTTCTCTTTTTGAAAGATTGCAATTGAGACAAGGAGTAACGTACATGATCTGTTGCTCCATTGTCTATGATTCATGAATTGTTCTTTGTCATATATAAAAAAATGAAATGATTACTTGAGTTCTTGTTATCTTGATTGGCAAAGTTAAAAGCAATGTAATTGGCACTGTGACTTTGTTGATTTATTGATTGATGCAACAAGGATCTTAGAGCTTGGTGTTCCTCAGGTGTGAAAGACATGCTTGAAGTATGGCTATCTTGATGTGCTTTAGGGATATCACTAGATCTTATTTCCTCATGTTCTGTCACACAATTATTTGTAGAGCTAGAATTGAAGTAATTGGGAGGGTATCCATGCTTCTTATAGCATGTATCTACAGTGTGGCCAACCTTTTGACAATATGCACAAATTTTCTGACCTCTTCCTCCTAAGGACCTACCTAAAACATTACTTCTACCTGGTCTGCTAAAAGTTTGTCCTCTAAATCCTCTGCCTCTCCCTCTTGTTCTAGTGTCAACATTATTATGTGAACTAGACATATTATTGTTGTTTGAAAATTTAGCCAAAAGTGTAGATCTTCCAATTGCATTTGTCTTTCTTGTTGAACAATCAAGGAAAAAACATTATTTATAGGGGGAGGTTCCATTAACATAATCTGGGATTTAATAGCTAAAAATTGTTCATTTAACCACTTAAGAAGTATATGACATAAGCGTGTTCCCTGCAATTCTTAATAGTGGGATTAGAGAACAATGATATTTATTTCACAAGAACAAGGGGGAATAAGATTAAAATTCTCCAATTGTTGCCAAAACCCCTTGATCTTTGTATAATAAGTTCCAATAGAGGAATTTTCCTGTTTTATAGAGTAAATTTCACCAACAAGATATGAGATTAAAAAAATATAACCTTGGTAGTTGATAGGGCAAATTGCAAGTGCACGATTATGTCGTCAAGTAATAAAATATTGATCCCACGATGACTGAAAAACTATTTTAATTATAACAATTAATTTATTCTTAACTCAAATAGGAATTAAAAGTGAATTTAGAACAATAGAACAATTGACAAGAATAATTATGAAAATAGTAAAAAATGGATTGAATTCTAATTTAGGAAGAGCTTTCAGGATAAGGGTTACCACATTTACACTCGCAAATCTTTGTTTTGTTCCTTTTCATGAATTTTAAGTTGTGATGGTGAATTGCTCTTTGATATGTGTCATTCTCTCTCGAGCTCCGGTATGTGTACTCAATTGAAGTCGCACCTACTCTCGTGGTACAATTATCAATCAAATTCTTTACTTGGATCTTTCTATCCAATCGCTTCGTAGCAACCCAAGGTGAATTCCAGAAATCCCCGAGAATCCTAATACTATTATCGTGAATTAGGATTCTAGTTAGAATAACTGAATGCTCAGATAATTGGGTTCACCTCTCCGTCCTTCCCCAATGTATCTAAGAGGTGTAATTTGTTGGTCACACAACTCACATGAATAAAACCCACCCAGTTTAATAATTCAAATCACAACACTCAATGAAATAGAAGTAAGAACAAGTATTTATTGAATGTAAAAGAGTATAACCTCAATCCTAGAAACAAATGGAATTACTCACTCATGATAGAGAAGAGAATACCAAATTCTAAATTAGAGAATTGTAATGTAAAGTGTAAAGTGTATCATCCTTGAGAGAGAACCCTCATTTATCCTATTTACGAAATATTGGACTAAGCCCAACAAAACAAATCTAAAAAATAGGAATATAATATAACATCTATGACTTCTTTTGGCCCTTCAATTGGTCTTCGCATAGCCTCAACACTGAATTACATCTTCTTGCACCCAATATCTACTCTTTTTGGCTTTAATCATCCAAACTGCACAACACAGCCAATAACACCCGCTTAACCCGAACAAAGAGAAATAAAAGCTAAAAAAATCCTAAAGTTCTAATTATGTCCTAAAATATAAGTTAAATGCAATGTAGCATAATTTCACACTCATCAGTAGTACCTCTCTTGCACATCTTTCCAGATTTCAGCTGCAGTCTCCATCTATAGTACACTCTGAGTAATTGAAGGATCAATGGACTGATTCAACCAAGACACCACCAAGGTGTTGCATCTGCGCCAAGTTGGGTAGACAAGATCATTAGTAGTTGGTTTAGACAAAGATCCATCTATAATTCGAGCTTATTTTTTGTTTCCAATGCCATGTTCATGACTCTTGACCATGAATGATAGTTCTCTCCACTTAATAGAATGGAGACCAAGATTGCGCCGGGATTCTCACTAGGGTGGATTAAAAAGGGACTTCCAAGATCTAAGATTGGATTAATGACTTAATTTGCCATTTGAGATAACTAGAACAGAAAGAAAGAAGAAAGAATAATCGCGAGGTTGGTGATTCAAGGAAAAGAGTTGTGCAGTAGAGACACCTTCATAAAGGTGCTTTGATACCATGTGAAAGTTGAAGCTTTCCATGGCAAACCAACAAAATGCAATATTCCAAGATCTAATGGAATGCAGAAGAAACAAGAAAAGGAAGAAGATAATGCTTTTGTGTATTTTGAATGATAAACAAATCTATATTTCATATATTACAACTCAAGATACAAACTATACTTATACTACAATTAACATAACAAAAAAGGAATAAACTAAAACAGAAAAAACTAACTAAGTCAACTAACTTTCCTAAAACAGAAAGTTTCTAATACATTGAAAATTATTGAGAATTATAAGCTTTAACTGGATTGGACTTGGAGGATAATGAGTTGGGCTTCAATATGGTTGTTGACAATTATTACAATAAAAATCACAATTTATTTGAATACACATTTCTTTTATATATATATATATATATATATATATATATAAATATAAATATAAATAAGAGAGAGATCCTTTAAGTAGTGTACTTAATGGGTAAAGAATTAAAAAAGAAAATAGTAGCAATATTTTAATACAAACCTCTTTAAAGTGTTAAAGTATTCAATAGTAATGCATAAAGAAATGTTTGACGATGTATATTAATATTCTTCTAATTACTAAAGCAAAAAACTTTTTATACTTTCGAGTTTCGAGACACCGGAACATTTATTTTCTGATTTAATATTTACATCATTAAATATTATAGATTGATTGTTAGAATGGGGTAATAATGTGCATTATATTTTAATACAACATGGGAATATCCTTCCCTTCATTACGTTAAATTTCTTAACTAATGCCCATTCATCTTCAAAATATTATCCTCAATTTCCTTAATTGGGAATAGCACTATTTTCCATTCCACCATTGGTGATAATATAATGAGCAACCTTGTCAGTTCCCAAGCAAAAATGTGAATATCATTAATTCGTCCTCCAAATTGCTTGGTGGGGAATTCCTTGAGACACCAAAATGTATCTATCTATATATACATTCATCATCATTAGAAATTATAGGCACTGTACAATGGGAAAGAGAAGGAGAGTACTCTACCAAAGCTTTCACAAGATACTGTGTGTTGGGGAAGGTGATTTTTCATTTGCACTTTCCTTGGCAAGGAAATTTGGTATGGCTACTAACATTGTTGCTACTTCTCGTGATTCTAGAGGTATATATAGGAGTATTTTCTACTAATAATGTGACCACTATATTGCACTCAATATGTCTCTATATATAGTTATATACTAACTTTATTTTTGTTTTTAATGAAATTAATACTACAAATTGAAGTGTTTCTAGAGGAGATGTACGAAAGTGCATCAAGGAACTTGACTGAATTAGAAAGTCTTGGATGCACCCTTGTGCATAAAGTGAATGTTCATACCATGATGCATCACCCGCTTCTGATTAAGTTTAAGGATTTTGACAGAATAGTCTTCAATTATCCTCATGCTGGTTTCATTGGTCGACGTGAATTTGAATATCGCCAAATTAAGTAAGTTACTCAAAAATATATATATATAATCTCTACACTTTTATATTATTTTTTCACACCCCTTTAAGGCTATTTTACAACTATTGATCATTCATCAATATTTGTTGTAATTTCCTAAAGAAAAAGTTGTTTTTCACCAATAGTGAAAACTGACTTAAGATTATTAAATTTCAGTTTTTTATCACATATATTGACATAAAGATATATAACAGGCGTCATAGGAAATTAGTGAGGGGTTTTTTAAGAAATGCTTCATACATGCTTGGTGAAAAAGGACAAATTCACATAACCCACAGAGAAGATTATCCTTACAGTGAGTGGAAAATTGTGGAGTTGGCAGAATGTGAGGAATTGATCTTGGTTGGAGAAGTGTTTTTCAATCCACTGCGTTATCCAGGATACATTAACAAGAAAGGAGATGGGCCTCATTGTGACCATACTTTCCCTATTGGGGAGAGCTATACTTTCATATTTGCAATGGCTTCAACCTAGCTATATATGTATGATGGAGTAATTAAGTTAAATCCATGTTCAAACATGTTTTGGTATTTCTCCACTTTGGTCTTTTGTATTCACCTAAGGTTAACCTTGAATCTTGTCTATTTAATTTGTTTTTGGTGTTCTTGCTCAACGTTTCTAGATCAATAGCATTAACATTTTATTAGATTCACAAGGTGCAAAATTCTATTACATTTTGGGGTCCATGACCTCGACTCTAATGAGGAATATGTTTCCATAGCACCCAACCAAATGTTGGTAATTGCAAATTAAGATCCAGGTGCAGCGGCTGTAAGAGGTGGAGGTGGTGGACTTGGCAAGTGACCATGTTTCCTCATATTCAGAGCTGCAAATTAAGATCACTAGATGTTTTCAGCACTTCATCTTTTCACCATGTTTCAACTTTCAAATCCAACAAAGTTTAATTACTTTTACATCACACATTTAACATCTATCCACTGTGACAACCAAACATTAAACATAAGCATGTCTTAAACATGATTATATACATATATATTTATATCTATAGAGTGAGGATTCACTTATTTCACTAGTAAGTTTTTTGAATTTATTCTCTAGCCAATTCTATAGATATCTAATGTTTTATATCTATTTACTAATTGAAACCATTTGATTTCCCTATAACTCATAGCTAAGATGGAGATTATATTTAAATAACTTATTTTTCCATTAAGTGGATTCATCCTCATTTATATATGCAAACTTTGAATATTTAAATGACAAATTAAGACAAACCTGCACTAACTGGAGAGAACTGCATAACCAAAGTAAAAGTGATTGTTATTAGAATAAAAAGAAGTATAGAGATTGAAGAGAGACTTTGGATATGAGCCATATCACAATGTTGAAAGTTAATTTGCCGGGCTTGCTACTGAGTCATTGAAATTTATAATGTTAAGCTGACTGAAAAGTCATACTTTTTATTTTTTTTGAACCTTGAAGGAAATTTCTTGTAGAAAGACACCAATTAGTTTTGTATCATTAAATAAAATACGAACCGTGAATTTTTTTTTCCCAATACCATATTAAGTTGTCCTTTGAATTTTGGTGCATGGAGAAATATTCAAATGCGTGATGCTTGCAAAAAAAAAAAGTCCAAACAGAAAACCGCGTGGTAATGCCTAAACAAATTTTTTTTTCCGAATATCATATTAAGTATATGAAATTTGCATGTCATGTTTAAGGGTGAATAAAATTAAGGGTCCAAAATAAAATATGATTATGAAATATGTAATGTTTTTATAATAAATGTTGTGAAAAAGTCTTGTATAATAACTTAAAATATATTTTATTTTCAATTTCCATTATTGTTATTTATTATGAACTTAAGTTAACATATTTTTGGGTAAATTTTTTGATGAGTCTTGAACAGTTTTATATTTTGCTCATCTTAAGTCAGACCATTATTTTAGTTTTATATTTTGCTCATCTTAAGTAAGACCATTATTTTAGTTTTATATCAATTATATGATACTATAATATAATAATCATCATAACAAAATTAAGAAAGACCTTTTTACACACTTTGGACAAAAACCTACATTCCATTTTTCATAGCAATATTTATTGACCAAAGGTAATCATTCACTCACGGTAGAATCTAATTCCTTATGTATTATGTAAGGTGAGATATACAATTCCTTAATAAAATAAATAAAAAATGGGTATTTGGGCTAGTCAAGCTTCAGCTTAAAAAATGGGCATTTGAGGAGAATGGAGATCAACCATCCTCATTCATGTCCTATCCAATTAAAAGAAAATACTTAAAAATTATAAAAATAAAAATTATTATTTTGATATTATTTATTATAATTTTATTGACCGGTAGACATCACTTTGGAACAAAGGATTCATTCATTTGAGCAAGGCAAGCTTGATCTTGTAATAAATAGGAAGTCAAATCATTCTTAACATTTCATTTTAGCTGATAAGTCATATTTAGACTTACTGTTCAAAGTGACATCCGTTTAGAACACGAGACTAACGGTTCAAACTTTAGAAATTCACATGAGAGAGATATAAGAGAGAATACATCTTCTATCCACAAATTATGAAATTTGATTAATTAATAAAATTATATTTAATTAAATATTTAATAATTAAATATTTTTCATATCAAATAACATATGTATGTTTTTCATATATATGAGTGTCTGGTTTCCAACTATATTATGACTATTAGGACGTATTCGACCCAGGAGAAGAAGAAGTCCACAACGTTGTCCTTCTTTATAGATAACATAATAACAGGGGAATTGGTATGGGTGAGGTGACTTGATTTTTCAAATGAAATTGGATCTTCCACTAAAATGAATGGATGAAATTGATAGTAACCCCTATAATTTTGGAGTTAAGGTGGTTTGATCTAGATGATTAATGACTTAGCCACTTAAGAAATGGAGTGTAGAATGTTGTGGTTTCGACTCTCTCCAACAATAATAAAAAATAATTATAAGATGATTCGATGGTCATAGTAAAAAGTGTAAGTAAAAAATGTCGAGGGTTTGATAAAAAAAATTAAATATACTAACATTTTTAACCAATGCCTCCTCTTTAACCATTATATTTTTCATAAACATTTTTGTTTGCATCCAGTACCAAAATTTCATTTAGTACAACATAACAAATTAAATATATATATAGTTACACCCATGCAATTGATAAAGCTGATCATACAACTCTAATGAAACCAAAAGTGTAGTTAGCTATTAGATGCTACAATATTTTTAATTTCTTCTTAGATTAAAGAATCAGAAGCATTTGTCACAAAATGGAGTAGCAGTTTGAAACAAAAGAAGTACTTAAATATCTGCATCATGATTCATCATGATACATAGATTTAATAGTGTCCCTATAGGATAATCATAATCATATATAGTTATATACCAAGAAGAATTGTAACACAAAATATAGTTAACTCATCTATATCATGTAATTGAGTTAATTATACTATATATCATAGATATTAGGCACCACTGAGGGATAACATAATGATACCCTTCATTTCATGGAAGCTTTCTTGAATGGTTTGGGAACTCAAGTTGAAATTTAACATGGTAAGATACAGCAACTTCACTTTGTTTCTTATCAATCTGAGTAAACATTGCTCTACCACGAGCAAATGCAAAGGAACCTGTTCCTCCAACTACCCTGAGTTCATCTCTATCATTCTCTTCAACTTCCTTGGCCTGCACGCTAAGACTACCCGAATGTTCCGCGGTATCAAAGGTTAAATAGATAACATTGAATGAAGAATGCTCAAACTGCTCCACAGGAATGATGAATCCTTGTGCTTTTCCTACAACCTTTGAAGTGCTATCTGGTCCCTTTGTTAGTAACCGGTGATATATAAATGCTGTAGCATCTTCTAAGGCCACAGGGTTTGTGTTTGAGGCTGGTGTGTGAGGTTGTTGAACGTACATTGATAAATCAAGATAAGGCTTTGAAATTGAATGGTTCTTTTTGTGGGATATAGGTGATAACAAAGATAAAATGATGACTGCTATTATTGCTAGAGAAACTGCAGTGCCAAATATTATTCTTGGCAACATTATGATGCATCAAATGTTGTAGCTTTTGGATTATAATTTGAGATTACTTGAGTTCCTTATTATGAGATCAAATTAGTACATTACCTTTTAAGATGCACCTGTTCCTCATGCTAAAATTAAATGGTATTGGCAACCTAATACACTTTGTGTAGTTCAATACCTAAACCATTGTGAAATCTTAATTGTGCTTGTCCTTTTCTTCTTGTCTGGCATGTATGAGGAATACTTGAAGGCTTTCCTACATTGACTTATCAACTTTAATAATTTCCTATGTCTAACTTTATTTTGTAGCACTTCTTCCTCAACTCTAGTAATTTCTGCATCGGGAATTTAATTTGCTGGAAAGTTATGTCAAACTGAGGACAGTTGTTCAAGGTGGAGTGCTACAATCTCTCTAGTGTGTGGAGTCCAGGCTATGATCCTCTCTGGTAGAGAGTCCAATACTGAACCCAGATTCTGCACATAATATCAAAAAAGATATCATTTATTGATTTCGCTCCTTGTGTACAAAAGAACTGTGCAATTCATAAGTGTAATTAGCATTGATAGTTCAAAATAGTTATGCTACTATTGTTTACTTATACTTTAATATTTTTAGATAATTTTTTATGTATATACATCTTTAAACTATTTTAAAGATTTTATCCATCCTCATTCATATGCTTGCTCCCTAGCTTCTTGGGATAATATTTGTTATCTTGTACTTTATGTCACTTCATTTATCAAAATGTTGTGAATGGTTTAAAAATTTGTTCCATGACATATTAGCTAAAAACAACTTATTGGACTAATTTAGAGAAATAAATATTTAAAGAACTGATTTTAAAATAGAAAATAGCTTATAAACCCTGTTTGAAAAACATAATGGCAAACAAAAAATAAGTTAGAGGAAGAATTTTGTAAATTTGCATAAATATTAAATCGACATAATAATAATTTAAGAAAAAAATTGCTAACAAAACTATACTATAAAACTTGATAATGGGTCCAACAAACTGATGGCAAGTGCTGAATTGGGTAGACACACTTACATAGGGAAGTGTAGGTGGCAAATAGTTGGCAAAAAATTGCTTGCATTATTCAGGTTGCAGAACAGTGAACCCTACTCACCAAGGATATAGATCCGCTAGAAGGAACACCAACTTTAATCAAAGAATACAAATTTCAACTCTTCACAATTTCTTCACTGCTATCAAGTATCAAGTACATGTTGTTCCTAAAAGTTAATATAAGGTCCACACACCCTATAATAGCAAAGCATTTCAGTTTAAACATATTTGACCCACAACATGCATGCATTGTCCTTAGACCTCTTCTTCTGTATAGTCACTTTGATATTGAAAGCACAACTCTTTCCACCATCAAATTCATGGCCATATTTGGATTTTACTATTTTTCTGGAACAGGGTTGGTCTTGGATTACAACAAATTAGTGTTTATGAACTGAAGAGAGCTCAATATATGGTTAACACATTAATACTATACTTTTAAATAATGCATATTTGGTACCAATATAGCACATTAGCACCTTTAATCATTTTGAGCAATTAATGCTAATGTCAAATCCGTTAACTGATCTTACTACAATAGCTTCTAAAGCGAAATCATAGTAATAATGGCCACTGTTTACTCATGATAGCATCAGCAACGAAAGTCAACTATATGTTACTTAGCAGAGCTTCATTCATTGCAATTTTCTTGTTTTTGGAAATAGAACCACATTTTCAACTTAATAACTAATATCGTCTCGAGTGAGAAATTCTGTTTTTGCATGTATTTTTAAGGATAAAAATATATTTAAATATAAGTTAAAGGATACAAATGTTATTATTTTTTTATTTTTCTTTGTTTTTCCATAGAATTGTCGTCTCCAGGAGAGGAGTCTAACTCATTCTCAACAACCCCTTGGCAACACTCAATTGCTGATACCATTTGTAAGAGGTCATAGAAAAACTCTCACATTGCTCCAGTATTAAAAACGTATCTCTGCTTTACAAAGTCTCACAAATAGTTTGGTAATTATTATTAAGTAATGTAACATACATGATAGATCAACCATGCTCATAGGTTCAAATAATTTTTAAATAGTAGGCCATGGCCTTTCAAATGTTTATATACAATACCATCCACTAATATAGTTACCCAATAAGTGGTTCATCATTTTTTTATATACTTATCAATCATAAGATTTTATTGAAAGTGAACATATGTGTTTTGATGAACTTGACATGCAGGATTAGCATGATATCTATGAGGTAACCCAATCTTATCTCTTTTCATCATTCTCCCTTCAATTTTTAGTTGTAGTTGAAAAGTTTATAGACCAAAATAGGTTTTATTCCCTTACCAGTAGTGTCTAATACTTGTCTTTTCATCATTCTCCCTTCTGTTTGTGGATGTAGTTTAAAAAGTTTATAGACCAAAGTAGAACTAATTCCCTCAATAGTAGTATCTAATGCTAGTCAAGTGGCTCTTAAAACTCATTATTTAAGCCCATAATATTCATATTCATCTCTCTTTCCGTCATTCCCCACACTAGCTGCACATGCATATGTTCTGCTATCTTCTAGTTATCATTGAAAACTTTATATTCTGCATGCTCTTTAAAAAATGTACATGATATGATAATGTATATATATAATTCATGACAAGTGTTGAAGCTAGTGTTCGTGGTCTAAACGCTATCTATGATGAATTCTTTTCAAAGATACCAACCAAGTATAACAATTCCAGAACCCATCAAAAGCTATGAAGATATTTGCATCAATTATGGTGGTGTTGCTTGGCTAAATTTGATTCAATTTTCTGCTTCTTGTCAACTTTTTTCAGAGAGAACCTTATATTGGCCAATCAAGGTGGGTATGTGGTACCCAAATACATATCCAATAATTGACCACAAATGAAAGAATCGTTCTATAACCAAAAGGGAAAGTCCAAAAGGTTCCAAAGATATATAATCTCCAATGCCAGACCCTCAATGTCCACATTCTATGGCAGCATATAAAGTCTCTGATTCCCTGTCACTTGTGGGCGTATTTATTACGGTCCATTTATTTCGTTATAAAAATTTAAATATCACTAAGTAACAACCTTACCGTTAGGTCAAACTCACATCGGATTAAGAAATAGTACATGAAAAATTATATTTGGTGTCACATTGATATGTGAACAAATGTTGTTTTGTTAGTGGGTCATTTTCCTATTTCATGAAGGCCAAATTAGGAAAGAAGGTATGGGGTGGTGACAGGTGTGAGGTATCTTTCTTACTTTATTAATGAGCATCAAGTTCTTTTTGTGCAATGCACTTTTTCTTGGTCTGCAAATTTCCATTTTGCTTATGGAATTGAACAGGAAAAGTGACTTAGAAAGGGATAAGAAATGTGTGTTGAGGGATGCTCTTAATTAGTCTCTATCTTCTCCATGCTTCCTGGCATTGTTGCTGTTAGAATTTATTATCCTTCACCACTTGCCCAACACCCATATTCTCTGTCACACATAATTGAAACTTCAACAATATTATACAAATTTGAAACATATGCATTGCATATTTACATTTTTTGGTAAGTGGATGTTTAGAAGTAAATACCAGTTTATAAAAAGAGAGAGTAAATGTCACATGCATTTTAATCAAGATAGTTTGATCCAAACAGTTAAACCAACTCTTTACTTATCATTAACAGTTTTATCTATTACTCACAAGGTCCGAAAACAATATGTGGAAAAGCTAAATTTATATGGTACATATAACATGTAACACCCATCAATGAATACCATCTGATTACTAGGAATTAGACCCACAATCGGATAAGTAAGTTCTGCCCATACAATTGTCGATCATATTCGGGAGGCTAATCTAGTTAAGTGAAAGGGCGAAAGCGACAAGACATAGTCGAGTCAACACTTGCAATGCAAAATCAAGAAAACCCTTTACATACATGTCAAAGAACAATTTGTACCACCTGAGTAGTGCAGGTTCTCCTTATCCACTCGATAGAGTTAGACCAAATTATTAGGAATGTTCGGCAAAGATAAAGAGAGACACCCCATAATGATAAAAACATCTATTTAGGAGTACGTCCGACTCTACTTCTTTATTAATAGAGGAACCACCCATAAGAAAAACTTACTCTCATACACTTTCATTCTACTTTTAAATATCTTCCCAACTCATCATGGTGATAAGATATTTTCTATGATAATTCTAAATACAACATAACTTTAAACGCAACATAACTTAAAATCTTAATAAGAACTATTGATATTATTTTTTTTCTCAACTTGGTGTATACATGAGCGGTGCTTAGGGGATAATATTGGCGATTGATGGTGCAGTACAAATATTGCCATATAGTGAAACTTCTCTAAAGTGGCAACATGTTTGAATAATGTGCCTTGCATACTAGAGAAAATGACTGATGAAGTTGAAAGCTCGTGGAAAGCACGCACTTGGAAAAATTATTTTCTAACACATGGTTGTGCATACAATGAGGGTGCACAAATTTGAAGTTCTATCAAAATTTAGGTAAGCCCCATAAAAACAAAATAATGACATGTTATAAATACAATCATCTTAGAGCATGTAATATTCATACTTATATAGGACTAACTCTTCTGGCGAAACTTTTTCCATAAACAAGGCTTGAACCCTAGTCTTGCTTAAGGGAAATTAAAGTAGACATAGGTCACTTTTTCATAATTTATTTAATTATTTTATAATTTAATATTGTAATAAAATAAGATAAATATTTGTTGTTCACTTCAAAATATACAAACAACTTTTTGATTCTTTGATACACTTACAAATTTTTTGGTAAGTATTGCTGATTGTATATGATATACATCAGTGGCTTAGTTAGATGTTGTTATATAGTTGTTATAAACATACTAAGATATATTGTTTTATATTATATAAATTTGAGGTGTTAATAAAAAAGAATATAAAAATGAACTATATATATAAATTAAACATATGAATGAGCTATCATCTAAATATTATATTATAAGGATTAAAATAACAAAATTACTCATAATTAAAAAATAAAAGTGATATAGAATCTTAGATATACAAATATGACTAATTGTACTCAACAGTGGATAACATAACACCTTTTTCACAATCACCATTATACACTAACATAAAAGTGGAATTATGCCAAGGTATATTAAACAGACACATCTCAAACCTGTTTACTTCGAATGATGACACAATCTCCATACAACTCCACTGTAAGATGATTTAACATTTTAATTAGCTCATGTAAAAATTAATAATTGTTAAGACATGAAATATCATATGAAACGATATTAACAAGAGACACACAGAGAAAAATACTCTCACACAACCAGTAGCCAAGTACCATTGAATTGATGAACCAGCTTGCATGTTTTTGTTGATTGTAACTTCCCAACCATGTGTACGTAGCATCATTCATCATCCACAACGTTGTGTGGTTAGGTTTATTTTAAGTATTATGGCTCTAAATAAGGTAAATTAATTCACACAAGTCACAATAGTCCTTAAGTTCCAATTCTATAAAAAAATGAGATAAAGACTTGTTTGTCTCCATATATTATTAACTTTACATATTCTACAAATTTTCTGAGCAAATTTGACAGCTTCACTTGCCTTGACCCATGCAAGGTCCCTACTACTAATATGGAGTACTTGAATTGTGGGCCCCAGAGATTACTCATATAGTAAGTGAAGAAGATATATGTAAGTAAATCACAACAACTCTGTATAGCATTTGGATTACTAAGTTAGTATATCAAATTGAAAAATATATATAATGATGATCTCACAAGATTTATGGAAATCCCATCGCACATGGGTGCATGTCATATCAATAACTGTTGCATAAATGAGTGAAGGATAACAACTTTGTTGTAGAAAAATGTATAGGATGGATGGGATCATAATTGTGACGATGATGCAAATATGAAAAAAATGTTAAAATCATAGTGTCTTAAGTGGTTTCAATTGGTGGCAAACCCAATTTTAAAACTTAGATAATATCATATGTTTGACCTTAACACATATATCGCAAAAACTTTGTTAGGAGAGAAAAAAACTCATTTCTATTAGTATTTATGTTTAAAAGGAGATTAATAATGAGACTAAGGTATTCTCAATATACATAAAAAATGAGTGGAGGATAAATTGACATGTAGTACACTGCACCACTCACTGTGTTGTATATTTTGAATAGGTCATGCTGTTAGTCCCAAAAAAGCACAGGATCAGAGTGATATATCCTTCACAAGAAATATATTACAGGGTAGAGATTAAAAATCTTCGTACATATTGAGAAGGCAATGTAATTGGCATGCATGATTTTACATGGAGTACGTGAATGGGGTAGGAAGTTACCTAGGGTACGTTGTCCTTTTGAAGATATACACTCTCGTGAAAAGCGGTTACAAAATGTATAGTACATGGAAAAGGATCATTACACTGCTGGTACTATAGCTAGACTAGTGGAATATTTTATGGCACTTTCACCTATCTTCATATCTGTGAAAACATCATGTTGCTTATTTCATAGAGTAATTTTTTATTTTCATTTTTTGTTATATTGTTTCATGGTTTAATTTTCTATTTCTTATTTTTCATGATTCTAAACATCTCTAAAACACGGATATGTTGAACATCTTCACGTGTCAGTATCGGACATGTATCTAATACGGATACGCTCAGATTCGTGAAAGATATTTATCCCTAAAGTATCCAAAAATTAAATAAATAAAGATGAAGGTACATATCCAATACGTTTTCAACAAAAAATAGGATAAAATATAATATATTTTATCAATTTTATGAATTATTCTATTATATTTTTTAGTTTTTCTATTGGAAATTTGGAGAATGATTATTTACAATTTCTATTATACATATTTTGATTTACAATTATAATTTTATCATATTTTATATATTTTATACACATATTCCTAAATGTATCATAATATTTTAGAAAAAATGTGTATTGACATATCGGATAGGTATTCCAACACATATATCTGTATCCTTACTTCATACCTATATCCTATTTTGTTTTTGAAACAGCAAAGATTTGTATTTAAAAAACACAAGCCTGCAATGCACAATAATTTCATGTCCTTGAACTCCTCTAGAGAGGCCATTATTAGAACATGTGGTTAAGATTTTTTTAAATTTTATTTATTTATTTGAAAATAATATAAAATTATGACCCAATTTTTTTTTACTACGTGTCATCATCCTATTTAGTACCAGAGAGAATCCCTTTTCCTTTCTTATATGTTACTTTCACGTTATAAGGTTAAAGAGAATGTTGAATAAATATTTTCATGGTTGGATATGATCATGAAGGATTGAGATTAATAATATTACTGACTACAAACAAACGTGTAGTGTTATTAGAAAGAAATTAGGTGTGGAGAAATGGAGTTGAAAAGAAAAAGAATCCATGTCAAATCATCATTTTTACTAATTATTTTTTATGGATGGCATGCACTGTCATACCTATCAATCCACTTTCCTATCATTTGTAATGTATAGTTTGTATTTTATAAATTCAAATATAATTTTTTGCACTAAATTTACGGTTGAATTTATTCAATTGGTCTAATATTCAATTTTTAAATACACTTTTAAAATAAGAAGATAATAAGAATAAAATAAGAAAATAATATTATATAGTTTTTTTGGTAGAAATAAAAAAATATTGAGGGCAAAATAGGAAAACACAAATTACACCATGATGAGTGGTTATTTTGTGTTTTCACTTTATTAATAGTATGGATGTATATATATAATATGAAGTTTTCAACATTATATTTTATAAATGTATATTTATTTTTATCTATATGTATTTTTTATTTATATTCTCTGCATATACCTATTTCAAAAATATAAAAAAATACAAGTATTATCTAAAAGTTGCATGTGACTATAATTTAGTTTATTACCAATTCTTTCATTTTCCTCTATAAATAGGTTCTATTGTCCAGTTGAGAAACCCATCAATCCAAACTTCCAAACCAAACTCTCTCCTTTCTATAAGTTCTTCCCTTCTTATGACTCTCCTTTTCTGTATATGATTTTCTTTTCTTTTTTTGCTTCTTAATAAACAACAGTAGTAAAGAAAAAAAAGGTGGGGATATATGGGAAAAGAGTGAGAGGAGGTAACAGTTGGTTAGGGTTGTTGACAGAAGATAGAGAGCACAGATGATGATATGCACATACATACATACATACCACATACATTGATTGTAGATAGAAGACTATTATTGCATTTCACTCCTTTGTGCTCTCTAGGCTTCTGTCATCCACCAATTCACCCTCCATTTCTCACTCTCCCATTCTCCCATCTCTTGTTAATATTAATATATGATATATTATTCTCCCTTTTCTCTATATAATTAGCATCATATGATCATATAAATGGTCTTTTATGCACATTAATTTAACTTTTGTTCCTCTCAAATAAAATATCTGCTGTTATAATGTTCATATTAGTTTCTGATCAGATAAATATTTTCTGGGAAATTGTGGGGTATGAACCTTTTTGTTTTGCAGTTAGACATGCACACAAATCCTGTTATGGCTGTTAGAGATCATGAGATCTGCTCATTGATTACATATGCAGTAGTTACTAGAATGAGAAACTGGATGAAGGAGTTAACTTGTGCAACAGTGCAAGCTACGTGTTTTTCCTTCTACGTACCTCTACCCAATAGCTACATAAGAAATCACATAATGTGTGTAAAGTATATCTTAGACAAATTTACCTTTTTCTTATACTATCTAAAGCATTAACCATATATTTTGATCTGGATATATTAATTTGATTTTGACCTTAAGTAAGTTATTAAGGCAGTGTATATGTTTTCATTTACATTTTTTTTATAGTTTCTTCTTCCATAAGAAAAATATGACTTTCTTATTATTTTGGGTTCAGGTACACATATGATATGAAAAGTATCATGATTGATGATTACAAATACATATTATATGATTCCAGGTGATGGAGAAGGATGAATAAAACTACTAGTACTCTACCACTTGCTCTGTGGAAGAAGAAGGACTACTATTAAAGAAAGAAAGTGTAGAGGGTCCAAATTAACAGATATGACATATTGTGGGGCACATACTTAATATGGAATTTTCCAAGTCAGTATCGGACCCCACAATTCATTAGTGAAACTTGCATCAGTCAATGGCTGAGTGTACTGATAATAATGGGGTCAGGTTCCTCAGTTGACATTTCATGTCAATATATACTTTCTAGTCACCATTGTAAGATAAGAGAGCAAGCACTGTTACAAGTATCAATGTACATAGTTTTTACTATTCACTAATAAAAACCAACCTTGCTAATTTAGAAAGAAAAACATGATATTATGAAAAACTCCTTTCATTTTCTATGCCTTGCTACTAGCTCTAAAGCTAGTTCACGTGTTATGTTCTGATGAACCCTACACGAGGTCACAAGTTCGGACATCATGTATAAGCCTGTCTTAAGCCATTGTCTCGGTTATTAAAGTCACACCACACTTATAAATGAAAAAGGATCCTTTAAGAGAAAGATTAATGGCCTTTCATAGTGAGTTGACATGGCACATAGTCCTTCATTCATCACGTTTTTATGTGTGTCACTGTGTACAAAGTAATGATATTGCTTTGATAAAAAATATCATTGATTCTCTAATTTTTTAAATCATATATACATGATTAACTGTATATATAAAAATATCATTTCATTTATCAAATTATATATCCATAATATTGAAAATGTTTTATTTAAAAATATATATATTATATTTAATTGAGTTTAGGGTCGAATTCAAAGGCTGATACAATTAACATTTGAGATTGGGTTTTAAAGTTTACGGTTGGGATTCATAACAAACAAAATTTTCAACCTAGCATAACTTTTCCCAATGGACAATCAAATGAGCATTTTTATATTTGGGTGGTGGATATGATTTTCCATCCCTTTTGCACTAAGTTGAGCTGAGCTAAAAGACCCATGTAAGAGAACAATGTTCTCATCATCTCCTCCACAACCATCTCGGTCACCACAGTAACATTACAAAGGAGTGTCATCGGAGACGTCACCAGCGATGAGCTTGGCGAAAGGGTGAGAGTGAAGAGATGAGGTTGCCATGTGGGAGAAAAGGGAGAGAAAGCTAGCTAGGCAAAGTTCATAGATATCACAAGATTTATGACCCACTTTTTAAATAAGGATTAAAGATAATTAACCCCTTATTATAAGTCCTTATAGATATCAAGATTAATTCATCAAACTCAAAATGGTACATAATAGAATTAATAAAGAATCAAAACATGTAGAAATTAGGAAATAGAGTCATCAAAATATGTTTTTATTTGAAGGTGCGACATATTCTTATGTACATATATGGCTGAGATTTGATGACTTCCCCAGCTCTAAATTATTACAAAAGTAAAGAAAAACAAAGAAATATAAATGACAATTTCAAAGCCAAGTTACTGTCTTTGGCAAAGTTATTAGCTTTAAAATGTCTGAACTTTAAGAACATTTCTCAGCAGCTTTCCCCAAGGTTGTGAAGTTCATCCTGAAAATAAGGATCAACCAACCAAATTTAACACAGCTTAACTATAATACTTTATTAATAGTATGGATGTATATATATAATATGAAGTTTTCAACATTATATTTTATAAATGTATATTTATTTTTATCTATATGTATTTTTTATTTATATTCTCTGCATATACCTATTTCAAAAATATAAAAAAATACAAGTATTATCTAAAAGTTGCATGTGACTATAATTTAGTTTATTACCAATTCTTTCATTTTCCTCTATAAATAGGTTCTATTGTCCAGTTGAGAAACCCATCAATCCAAACTTCCAAACCAAACTCTCTCCTTTCTATAAGTTCTTCCCTTCTTATGACTCTCCTTTTCTGTATATGATTTTCTTTTCTTTTTTTGCTTCTTAATAAACAACAGTAGTAAAGAAAAAAAAGGTGGGGATATATGGGAAAAGAGTGAGAGGAGGTAACAGTTGGTTAGGGTTGTTGACAGAAGATAGAGAGCACAGATGATGATATGCACATACATACATACATACCACATACATTGATTGTAGATAGAAGACTATTATTGCATTTCACTCCTTTGTGCTCTCTAGGCTTCTGTCATCCACCAATTCACCCTCCATTTCTCACTCTCCCATTCTCCCATCTCTTGTTAATATTAATATATGATATATTATTCTCCCTTTTCTCTATATAATTAGCATCATATGATCATATAAATGGTCTTTTATGCACATTAATTTAACTTTTGTTCCTCTCAAATAAAATATCTGCTGTTATAATGTTCATATTAGTTTCTGATCAGATAAATATTTTCTGGGAAATTGTGGGGTATGAACCTTTTTGTTTTGCAGTTAGACATGCACACAAATCCTGTTATGGCTGTTAGAGATCATGAGATCTGCTCATTGATTACATATGCAGTAGTTACTAGAATGAGAAACTGGATGAAGGAGTTAACTTGTGCAACAGTGCAAGCTACGTGTTTTTCCTTCTACGTACCTCTACCCAATAGCTACATAAGAAATCACATAATGTGTGTAAAGTATATCTTAGACAAATTTACCTTTTTCTTATACTATCTAAAGCATTAACCATATATTTTGATCTGGATATATTAATTTGATTTTGACCTTAAGTAAGTTATTAAGGCAGTGTATATGTTTTCATTTACATTTTTTTTATAGTTTCTTCTTCCATAAGAAAAATATGACTTTCTTATTATTTTGGGTTCAGGTACACATATGATATGAAAAGTATCATGATTGATGATTACAAATACATATTATATGATTCCAGGTGATGGAGAAGGATGAATAAAACTACTAGTACTCTACCACTTGCTCTGTGGAAGAAGAAGGACTACTATTAAAGAAAGAAAGTGTAGAGGGTCCAAATTAACAGATATGACATATTGTGGGGCACATACTTAATATGGAATTTTCCAAGTCAGTATCGGACCCCACAATTCATTAGTGAAACTTGCATCAGTCAATGGCTGAGTGTACTGATAATAATGGGGTCAGGTTCCTCAGTTGACATTTCATGTCAATATATACTTTCTAGTCACCATTGTAAGATAAGAGAGCAAGCACTGTTACAAGTATCAATGTACATAGTTTTTACTATTCACTAATAAAAACCAACCTTGCTAATTTAGAAAGAAAAACATGATATTATGAAAAACTCCTTTCATTTTCTATGCCTTGCTACTAGCTCTAAAGCTAGTTCACGTGTTATGTTCTGATGAACCCTACACGAGGTCACAAGTTCGGACATCATGTATAAGCCTGTCTTAAGCCATTGTCTCGGTTATTAAAGTCACACCACACTTATAAATGAAAAAGGATCCTTTAAGAGAAAGATTAATGGCCTTTCATAGTGAGTTGACATGGCACATAGTCCTTCATTCATCACGTTTTTATGTGTGTCACTGTGTACAAAGTAATGATATTGCTTTGATAAAAAATATCATTGATTCTCTAATTTTTTAAATCATATATACATGATTAACTGTATATATAAAAATATCATTTCATTTATCAAATTATATATCCATAATATTGAAAATGTTTTATTTAAAAATATATATATTATATTTAATTGAGTTTAGGGTCGAATTCAAAGGCTGATACAATTAACATTTGAGATTGGGTTTTAAAGTTTACGGTTGGGATTCATAACAAACAAAATTTTCAACCTAGCATAACTTTTCCCAATGGACAATCAAATGAGCATTTTTATATTTGGGTGGTGGATATGATTTTCCATCCCTTTTGCACTAAGTTGAGCTGAGCTAAAAGACCCATGTAAGAGAACAATGTTCTCATCATCTCCTCCACAACCATCTCGGTCACCACAGTAACATTACAAAGGAGTGTCATCGGAGACGTCACCAGCGATGAGCTTGGCGAAAGGGTGAGAGTGAAGAGATGAGGTTGCCATGTGGGAGAAAAGGGAGAGAAAGCTAGCTAGGCAAAGTTCATAGATATCACAAGATTTATGACCCACTTTTTAAATAAGGATTAAAGATAATTAACCCCTTATTATAAGTCCTTATAGATATCAAGATTAATTCATCAAACTCAAAATGGTACATAATAGAATTAATAAAGAATCAAAACATGTAGAAATTAGGAAATAGAGTCATCAAAATATGTTTTTATTTGAAGGTGCGACATATTCTTATGTACATATATGGCTGAGATTTGATGACTTCCCCAGCTCTAAATTATTACAAAAGTAAAGAAAAACAAAGAAATATAAATGACAATTTCAAAGCCAAGTTACTGTCTTTGGCAAAGTTATTAGCTTTAAAATGTCTGAACTTTAAGAACATTTCTCAGCAGCTTTCCCCAAGGTTGTGAAGTTCATCCTGAAAATAAGGATCAACCAACCAAATTTAACACAGCTTAACTATAATGCCTAAATAACTAATCACTCAAGTGCAAAAATATGAAAAACTTAACAACTACAGTGTTCAAAAATTGATTTTGTTTACCTGATTAGAGGCTTCTGTTTTGGTACAGGTGCAGGAGTTCCACTTAAAAATTGTGCTGTCAACTCAGCCGGCTATTGCAAAAGTGAAGGGGGAAAGTGAAAAGAGTTAGAACTGTCTAAATTTCATAATGCTACATTAGAAACTTGTAATTTTCACTTAAAAGGACAAGTGGTTGGTCAAGCCATAAGTAACAAGAAATGGATATTAGTATTTTCATATTTTTCATATTGCCAATTTCTTACCAAATATGTACTACATCATTGGAGAAAAGTATGTAGCCAAATTCTATCTAAAATTTAATTAAAATTATATAAAAATATAAACAAACATCATCAATGCAAATTAAATTCAACATTTATAACTCATACAGATTTAACTGAATATTAAGGAAAAGCTGGTATCTACAAACTATGGTCTACAACTCTTTCAGAATATTTTATTGAGGAATCTGACAATGCAAATCTTTCAAATTTAAGATATAGTAAGATGTTAACCTCAAGCTCCTCCAAGCCGCCATTAGAACATGTGGTTCCCTTGCAAATAACTTGCTCTTCTGCCACTGCAGGCTTCGAGTTTGAAGAATCTAAGCTGCTGCCCTTCATATCCCCACCATAATCTTTGACTTGATTTCTATACTCAATATTATCTTGAAGCTCATCAGGCACTTGCACGTCATTCGGACAGGACATGATCTTCCGCGCAGCTAAATTTTCTGGAGTTCTAGAAAGCAATATATCAGCAGCAACAGATATATGGTTGGCTTCTTGGTTGCTTCTCACTGATCCATTGGTCTTCTTATCCCCACAAGGAATGTTCCCTGTAGATTCCAGACAAGGTTTCTTGCTCTTTTGGCCATCCATGCAATTGATTTCTGAGTCATCAAATTTCATACTAGAAGCACTAATATGAACTTCCCTGCTCAAGGGAGAAGATTTGGAATTCCTCGGGTTATTATCCATGCTGTCCTCTAGTTGCTTTCTCTTCCTTCCGCTATCTGCTCCAAATACAACTGCTTCACCTACTTGAGACTTTTCTGCTTGATCATGGTCAGAAGCAGAACCTCTTAATCCGGAACCTCGCTTACTCCCCCAAGTCACTTTAGACGGGCGTGATGGCCGGACACCATCAGGAAATACAAAGCTAGGTACATTACGGCGTTTAACATGGGTCAAACAAATGTCCATTCCAGGTTTTAATACATTGTAAGTGTTGACATAATGCTTAAATTCTTCGATAGTTCGTCTTATATCAAATTGTTCACCTTCATTTACTGGAACTCCTCGATTACGATGCAGACCCATAAAGTAACAGTTATGCAAAGGTCTAGATTTGTCTGAAACTTCTCCAGGATGTGGATGGCACAGAAGCACGCCATTAGTGTGCTTCTCAATCTAAAAATTTAAAGTTCAACCAAAATAGGTTATATACAAGACCAGAAAAGAACAAAACTTAACAAGTTATAACATATAATAAAAGTATAGTGTTATACCCTCAATATCAAATGGCGGAGGCGAGACCCAACCCAGCCTTTCCATTGTCTAAGATCCTCCGCATTCTTTGCCATAATGTCTATCTGTAGATAATTATTGTATGCTTCAAAAAAGGGATAAGGCTCAAAAAGTGTATCCCAATCAGCCTTGCAAGCCTCCATAGCCTACAAATACCAGAAATATGATCAAACTAAAGCAACACAAATATCAAAAATAAGAGTGAAAGGCATTTATAAAAGTATATAACAGAAGTCATAGCTGGACGTATCAAAATTAAGAAAATAAACCATCAAACAAGAAATTGTTGTCTTCCTGATAATGTTAATCCATTTATGATAACCTCAATGCATTGTCCCACTGTTATATTTGATCACGGAAATTAACTTGCTGGCTCCATCTCAAATCATATTGGAACAGTGGTGGCTGTGGTACAGTGCACCGCAGTTCATTAGATGAAGAAATAAAAAAGAAAGCCTCGAACCGAAATTTATTTCAATTTTCAAACTTCATATACAGTGAATGATACAGCTTGAGTTGAAACCATTTCCTAGAATTTCCAATGTAAATATTGTTGAAATCAAATCATACCATGCATATTTCACTTCCCCTCTGAAACTCGTCCGACATAATATGCAATGTACTTGATGATACGTTGTAGCTAGAGTTCATGCAAGGGTAAGCAGGAGTAATTATAGGCATCAGATGAAATCTATCCTTGGGATTTCTTCTAGGATCCCAAACTGGAAGTCTAAGAGATCCTTCTTCAATAGCACAAAGCATGATTGGATTTGGCCATTTCCATTGAGTATATACCCTAAAGAACCGAGACACTAACATATTAGGTAATGCATTAGGAAATAGCTGGCATATTCGAGCAACAAGCAATGCCAAGTTTATCCCACCAAGAAATCCTGCAACCTGCCCACAAAATAGCAAGAAGACACATGAGGAAAATCATAAGAACATTAAAAATAACATCGTACAAGTTCAGAACAGCAGATAATCATCCTGTGCAGGATCTATACCATACATTTGAATAAACACCACGGCGCTTTGCCCAAAACCTCATGCATCTCAATGTTGTGCGAAAATTCTGCATTTCAGAAAAGAAAACAATAAATATGAAAATATACCATAGAAAAGCTCAACACATATATGTGAGTATAAATTTAACATCCACCACCTGAATATTTGGAACCAAATGCAGGACTTGATCAGTTACTCTACAACCATTGAGACTACGAACAGTTTGTTCATCTACGTTATGTAATATTGACTCCTTTGATAAATCCAAGTCCTGCCCGACAAAATCTTCTATTAGTAAATAAATGGTAAATAAGAGATAAAGATATAATTATTTTGCACCTTAGATTTGTAAAGCATGCACACAAATCATATGGGAGAATGAAGATGTATGTCTTGTCTCTAGAACTGGGTTCAATTCCAAATGACCTAGATGTTCTAAGATTAAGTAAAAAATTAATGGCTTATTCCCCATGAACCTACAAATACGGTCACAGGCACAGACATTAAGCATATCACAAACAAAAACACTTGGATATAAAAAATGTCCATGTAGGACAAGACATAAAGGAATAGGAATTTAAAACACAGAAACAGAGGTTTTCGCTCTTGCAATTTAAAGCACTGTCTCTTTCATTATAGGATCTCCTTTGATTCAGATTGCTTTCAAATTCTCTAAAAAACCACATATCCACAACTCATGCGGAGGAGATCCATATAGAGGACATAGACAAGAGCAAAACGAACAAGAAGTGTGCTCAAGATAAAGTTAATTAATGTTGCATTCGTCATACTTCAGGAATAACCCATAAAAACAATCTTGCATAGAGGAGATCTATAGGTATTCCATTGAACTTGAATTTCATCACAGGGACATAAGCATCAGGCACAGGGTGCAATTCTGTCACTTCTGGAATCTCAGCTAGTATCTTATGTAGAGCGCCAAAGAAATCTTCCTAAGGCCAATTAAAATAAAAATTTTAGCTGCAGATGATATGAGCTGAAAAACCTATATTTAACCACAAATAGCAAGAATTATCGTACGTCTCTGCTTGTATATCTAGGTCCCACGCAAAGAGTGTCTATATCAGCTCCAGGGCCATGTACCTACAAGATTTAGAGTGAACTTTTTGGTAAAATCATAAAGGCAACAAAACAAAAAAGCTCTTCAAATAAACATGTTAGAGTGCATAGCCAATAATCTTAGTTTTTGGTCCTAGTATCATATTGTTCTGTGCCTTCTTTACTCTGGGATGATTTGTATTAACCCCACTACCTCGGATACTTTCTCTATATCCATCATTAAATTTTGGGACATGTGAGGGTAAAAAACTCAATCAAACCGTATATCATGCATGCTCTATGTTCTGTCTCATTATGGATCAAAGCTAGTGGATTCTTACAGAAGTTTCTACGTAACACGCAATATTGGTCGTGAAATACAATAGAATGAGAAAAACTAAGATAAACAGGCCATCTCAATTCTCAACAATTAAATCATCAATACCGCCATAGAAAACAATTTTCAGCAAAAGCAAACAATAATTCTTGATCCTTATTCTCTTAACAAGTTACAAATTCAAAATACATCAAAATTATCAACTATATAATTGCACACAGATTCCAACTTAACACAAATCATGACATACATATAACCAAGTTCAAATAATCTGACTTTCTTATATTACACAAGATCATCCGTCACAAAAAAATTATCAAATTTTTTGAACATTATACAAGGTTTGCCATGCATAAAATACAGCATAAAAGAGAAGGTATCATCAACAAAAGCAAGATGTCAATTGACAATGCTATCCTAATTCTCCTCTCCCCGTGCTTTCTTCAACAAGCACTCCAAGCTATGATATACAAGCAAAGTGCGAAACAATGATAAATGTGTGTGTGCAAACAAGAAAGATTAGGAAGATAATCCATACCCCAAGCCGATAGGAGCCAGAGGTAAATATCATGGCATTTGCTGATTCTACCAGTTGTTCATATCCCTTTGCACGGCTAACGCTTTTAACCCATATCTTCACAATCTAATTCATATCACAAAAGCACATTCAGCAGAAAAGAATTCACAGGTGGACAAAAGTTTAGGGTGACAAGAGGCTCTCCCATTCCTAGAACTACAGTAGTGATTGGTAGACATGTCAGACCGGGATACAAAAGAATGAGTTTTGTTCTATGTTTGGTGCATATTCTTAGCAAACAAAGCAGAACGAAAGACTAAAAATTAGAACATTTCAGTCCACTGAGAAAGGAGAACATGACAGAACGGTCTCGTCTATTTTTTCCCACCATTTCCTCTCCACACACGACACCAGTTTCCAAATTGAGGATCGTGTTACTAGATGTGGCCGCAACTACAGTATCATGTGATTGCATTCTCACACTAAATCACATTAATGCAGCCGCATCATGACACATCACGTTCTAAAACAAGGTTTCGAACACGAAAAATTCACACCATAAATTCTGCAACGCAATCGCAATTTAAAAAAACGCGACCTACATATCCAAGATGGTACAAAGAGGAAATTAACAAATTGGTAAAATCAACCTGGTCTAGCCTGCCAAGCACTTCCTCCCTACATACTGCATCCTGCTTACTCTCATACAATCCAGCATCTCGCAAGTACTGAACACCCCGAATCCAAATTTAGCAAAAACACAATACATAGAATAAAATCTAAAATCAACATGAAATCGCATCAATTGCAAACAGAACCTTCTCGAGTTCGCGAGTCTTGATCACATCATTCTTCGTTGGTCCGGCCAATGAAATGGGCTCAGATAAGCCAAAAATTTGATGCCCTGTATTGAAATTTCTCAATCCAGGGTTCCCCATGGATGAATTGGTACAGTTTTTTTGTCCTTTTTTTGTTTATATAGTATTTTTTTTTCTTAATGCTAAGTTGCCGTTAGAATTATCAGTTATTGATGGTATTTTGTAGTCTTGTGCTAAAAAACCAAATAAGAACAAAAGGAAACCGGAAAAAAGAACACTATAACAATGCACTGATAATTCTTGCTTAATAGTACAATATTTGAGAGAACGTTCAAAGATGAGAACTTTTCACATAAAAATATGAAACAACAAAAGGGTATTGAAATTACAATGCCAACAATAACAAAATATTACAAAAAGCACAAAAAACCTAGTGCAAAGCTTCTATAGTTATTCTCAAATTGAAATTGAAAGCTAAACACTAAAAGACTTAATCAGCAATAAGTAATGGTTAATCCTTGATGATAAACTGAAAAGTGTTGAATTTGATGAGTTGTTGTTGAAGGGTGTTGCAATTCCTTCCCCAATGGTTGAATCGCAAATGCTTCAAATAACAGATAAACGTGTCGAAGTAAGTAAATAAATGAAGAGAGGAAAAACGGGGAAAGGGGTGAGGAGAAAAAAAGAGAGACATGAGTGCTTACTGAGAAAAGAGAAAAGTTCAATAATGGTGATTTCACAATTGGCTTCCCCTCATTTGTCTTTTCAATCCATGTTTGAACATGTATATAGCATATACAACACGTTGAAGACAAAGTGTATCTATGTTTTTTTTATGTGATAGTGTCATTAATTAAATATGTAATATATTGCGAAGACTTTATTAATTGTTTATATATATATATATTTTTTTTGTTATATAAGTCTTTCTTCTATGTTGAGGGTTAAAAACCTAGTGAATTTTGCTTAAGTAGAAACTTGTTTTACTAAATAGTCACATATTATTGCTTGATGTTTGAAGATTATGTTTCATGTCTCTAAAATAAATGTGCTTCTATTAATTAGTTTAGTCTCATTATTATATAGAGTCAACTAATAACATTAATATGATGTCAGGCCAACATGTTCAATTTGATTACCAAATGTGATATTAATATTATATCATACATGGCACCATATTAAGATAGCATGTGATGTTAATAAGTTTCATATGAGTGATCTCTCTAAAACAAGACATTAGACACTTTATTTCTAAGAATATTGAAATTATGTCATTTCAATATCTTTGTGTATTATTGAACATATCAACAATGTTGTGAACGGTATTTGAAGTCAACCTAGGGAAAATGAGTGAAAACTCCACAACTATGTCATTTATCATAGCATACTAGTGGCAGAGCCTTATACTCCAAATCCGTTATGGAAGAAAAACTGAAAGATTAATTGAATTGAGATGGTGAGATACTTTGTTTCACGAATTATGTATCAAATCTTACTAACTAAATCTCGTACATGCAAGTGGAACATGGAAGATCTTTTATGTGGCTTATGTTAAAACGTGGTTGAAAATTGAAACTATTTTACATGTTTTACATGATAGTGTGCAAGGAGGGTTTTTATAGAAACATTTACTCGATCAAACTATGATTTTGTGGTTCTTTGTTGGAAACTTGCAACAATGGGATTGTTTTTAGAGGGAAAAAAACATGTGTACATTAACATTGTAAGAGTTTTTTTTACCATCTTTATATCATTTACCATTCATTTTCAATCATCATTAACTCTTCAAATAAATAATATAAATCTTTACACTATTAGTGCATAAATATTACACTCTTGTTTTAATCTTAGGAATGATATAGGTAGGGATAAGGGTTGGAGTTGATGTGATTTGTGGGCTACTATTGTTCATTTGTTGTGGGTTTGGAGAAACAAGGATTGTTATAAGTGAGTGGTTTGGTCATTGGTGGCTTTACTTGTAATATAAGTTCAACTGTGTCTGTGACTGAATTGTTGGAATTTGGGAGAGACTTAATCCAGTTTGGAAGAAAATATTTAAAATGGTAGAGTTACATATTGATTTTGTTGTGGTTGTTGATTGCTTCACCAAGTATATAATTATCAGAACCACCACCACTATCCTCATTGTTTTCATTATTATTGTTGTCATGGTTAGTTTTAAGAATTTGAATTTAGAATTATTATTTTATATTTCTATTTTTTATAAGCAAAAAGTAAAATTTCACTCAAACCAATTACAATTTTGACATGACTCAAATTACAATTGCAAACTCATGTGTCAAATAGATCCTTGAAGTAATTAAGTGTTTTTCATCCGATTTGTTTATGTTTCTATCTAGGGGTGTGAGTGGTTTAGCTTAACGTGACCCCAAGAACTTCGTCTATTTTTATTTATGAAATGATAAATTGCTTATCATTTTTATTCAATTCCATTTTTATACCTAACTAATGTTAGATAATGAATGCTTACAAAACAGAGATGTAAAAGATCAAATATTGTCTCTCACTTTGTGATACTTTATAGGCTAAAGTATTGTCATCGGTTGAAGTATAATAAATTTAATTAAAATATAAGTAATTCATATAAACTTAAATGAAAAATAAATGGATTATAATTTTTTGGTGAATTGCAATATTTAACCAGTGGAGTGGGACAAAAGAGTGATACATATCAACCATTACTTGGCATTGGTTCAATAATATAAGTGAGTTTGATATTTCCTTTACAGATTAGGGTATGAATCCATCTACTTATATTATACTTAACTTTTCTGTATTTGGGTTGAGTCCCCTAGTACTCTCTTCTAATACATAGTGGCTTATCAAAAAAAATATCAGCCATTACTCTCTATTTAACTATGCTTATTGTTCTTATGTTAGGCCTCTCAGAACTAGGCCAGATCTTCAAGATTTTTGTCTACATATGTTAATGGAATAATGGGACAATGGGATCACGAACAAACTCATTCATAACCCTTAGCATCATGTCCTCTCCACTGATGACTCCACAATGGAGCTTAGATAAAAGATAAATCAAAAGCAAAATTACCTGTCTATAATTATATTATAGTTGTGTGAAAAAAAAACACAGTAACAATAGTGAGATTAATGTATTTAAATTAAATTAGGATCTCTTTTACATTTAGTTGGGAGGGACAACCACGAACCCGAAATAAGTTAGTTTCTTACCCATAGGGTGAGAGATACTCTTAGTTTTACAAAAAAAAAAATTAAAATCAATCCAAAGAATAATACCAAACAAAAATTGAAAGTAAAAGTGCCTTTCATGAAATGATCACTCACATGCCACAATTTGTTTGTCTCTGCACAATTTGAGATTTTGAGGCATTTGGAAAGCATCTTTACCCTCTGATCCATATACCCATTTCTTTCCTCAACTTAAAAGAACCAATGAATAATAAAATAATATTTGTTCTTTTCCATGTGCTATTTTTCTCAACTTCTTCACTCAAAAGCATCAATCATATGTGCAAGATTTATTGAGGGGAATCGAAGCACCTATTTTATTAGGATACAAAGTGATGGAACATTCAACCCTCTTGTAAAACTTAGGCTCCACCAATTTACCAAGTACATAAGCTCTAGATCGCAGCACAAAATTCAGTTTCAAATGCACTGGCACTGTTGCCATACCTGTTGTACTGCTTAAGCTAGCACCACTTCCATACAGAGGGATCGTTTTACCTATCACAGCCACACTCACCAACCTTTCACTCGTTCTAGATTGATGAAACTCCTCCATCTACAACCGATTTCAACTCACAATGTTAGGAGGGGAAAAAACATGCTTGTAGTTGCAAAAAAAACTTTAATTTAAAGTACTATACCATGATCTTAACTGTATCTAAGGGAAAATTACATTCACCACCTATAAGACTTATTTAATGACACAACACTTTTCTTGAATGCATTGCAATTTCATTGTCATGATAACTGAACCTAAAGGGTATCAATTTATTGTTTGCCCTGCCATATACGTCGTGGGTACAAGTTTTGAAAATAGTCTATTTGCTTGTGAGAATAAGGTTGCACATATCTAACTCCCCTAGACCCCGATAGGTGGGATCATGGGAGCCTCATTCACCGGGCTGCCCTTTCTTTACGTAGTATAATTTCAACCACCGTTATAGGGAGATAAATGTAATGATATCTAAATCTAAAGGCTAAGTTACATTCAGTGTAATTGGGATCACCTTCCTACAGTGAAGTAAATGTCATGATAACTGAATTCAAAGAGAAGTAAGTGTAGCTTTAGAAATAAAAAAGAAGTTGAATGTAATTAGAGAGATCAATACCAACAAAGCGTTGGTCTAGTCGTGTGAGGCCCCGTTAGATCCCTAGGATGACTGGAAAGGTCAAGGGTCGATTCCTAGGAGCGACACTTGTTGAGAGGGACAGCCACACAGCCCGAAAGAGATTAGTTCCTTACCCAAAGGTGAGAGGATACCCTTGATAGTATCAAAATTTAAAAGATTACTGGATGACTCTATAGGCAAGCTTAAGTACAGAGGAATCTTATACTTTTAGTTAAGTACTTAACAAAATAACTATATGAAGTTTGATGGATCTTACATCCCCTGAAGCAATAACGATTTCTGAATAGGACAGATTTAAGGGTGTTGCTGAAACTTGGACCCCAAAGAACGTGCCAATGTTATGGTATGTGAACTTCAAAGTAGAATTTAGGGTGATCATATCAGTTGTCACCCCACTGGCATCTGCACCAGCTTGCACTCTAACTTCATCAAACATTATGCTCTGCAAAAAAGACATATTTGATGAATACCAACATCACAAAAATCTCAAAACAACGATCAAACTTGATGCAACTCAAACTTTTAGTGTGTTGGGGTAAACAGCTTAATTAACCACCTATTCGGTAAGCTACATTGGAATAAGTTTAAAAAAGTTTGTTTTCACAATCTTCCTGGATAAGCTTATGGAAATAAGCTAAAACTTATAGGAAGGTCATAGGGTACTTTCATTAGATGTTTTTACAAGCTTATTTTTAATCTAATATGATGAGCCCAAACATTTCTATGTAATCTCTACTATACATCTCTTTTGTGCAATGCCTACTCCAAAAAAATTGTAAAACTGAAAATTGATATGGACCCAGTTCAGGTTTCAGACTAAAAACATCAAAACAAGGATCAAAATTGAGATATGGGATCATAAAACCTCCCTGGAAATCAAAACTTATGCACTGCAGAATACAAAAAATGATAATAGTATAAAAAAGATGCAAATTTGATCAAGACCCGGTTCATATTTCACCCAGGAAAACTGAAATCAAGGATCAAAACCAAAACTTGAGACATTATTACCTTGACAAAAATCTTGGGTTTCATGGCTTTGCTAACACCCAATAAAATGAGCGAAAACAAAGTGAAGAGAAGAAGAAACTCAACAACAAATGCAAGAAAGTAACAGCGACGAGGAAGAGCATTGTTATGGGGATCTTCATCTTCGAGAAAGCTTTCATCAATGAGATCGATCTGATTCCAAGGCTCTTTATAGTCCTTATGGTGATGCAAGGGAATGGAGTAAGAGTGGTGAGGGGAGGCAAGTGGTGAGGAGGGGAATGATGCAGTGGTGAGGATTTTATCGCCGTCATGAAAATCCCCTAGTGGGCTTTGAACGTAGTAGAGAGGGCGGCGAGTTGATGCTGATAAGCTTGTTACCTCTGAGTCTGTCTCTGCATGCATTGTTTCTTCTTCTTATTTTCTGAACTGTTTTCTGACAATGTTGTTTTCAGGTTAATATGTTAATTGATGAACAAAAAGTATGAATTGGCTGACATGTATTCTTCTTCTTGTTTTTTTTAGCAGAGTACTTGAGGTATTCAGTAGTAGTGTACTAGAGTGTCTTTGGTTTTGGGTCTTCAATTAATTTTTAATGATTTCCACTTCTGAAGAATGTGCACGGTTGGAATTTGATTGTAAAGGTGCCAACAATTTTTTGTTTCATGGTGACAGTAATAACAGTTTATTTAATGCTGATTTTATTTGACTTTTTTTTCACTCCCATATCTCTTTTTTCTATTATTGTACATTAGGAAACAAGTGGGAAGAAATAAAATGGTTTTCCATTTGTTTTGGGTACGTAAATGGTGTTCCATTAAGACGGTAGTGTTGAAATTTATTTTTCTATATCATTTCCTTCCAAGAAACTCGAAAAGCAATGGTTACAGTTGTCAAGAGACATGAATCTACCTAGTAATTCGTATTGTTGTGCTGCCTGGTTAGGTCAATTAAAAAGGGGAAAATAATAATAAGAGTTAACTAAATTAATATTTCTCGGTTTTAATGAAACTATATAAATAATTTATTTTTTACTTATATAAATCACCCTGAATTTATATATATAATTATTGAATTATTCATGCATGAGAGATAAGTATGATTTTTTAAGCAAAATAGAGATATGAACGTAATTAAAAATATGGTATATTGTAGGGACAATTTCAAATAGTATAGGAGTTGGTCTTCATTACTTTTGGTTCGTTACAAACTGTATTAATAATTCTAAGAAAACATTTAAATAATTCTTATATCATATTGTAACTTACTAAATATAATAAAGAAATATTGACTCTTATACTAGTTGTATGTTTCTTTTTTTGTTTAAAAAATTACAGTTACCTCTCTCCTCCTGCACAAGTAGTTAATTTAATATATGTATATAAATTAAAAGTGATCTATATAAGTGTAAAAAAGGAGAGGTGAATTATATAATTTCACCAAAATTCATGGAGTAATTGTATAATTTCCACTAATAATAAACAAATCTGTAAATGTTAAATTTGTGTTAGGTTAATATGTTAACATCAATTAGCAAGATACCTTAGATTATTTATGGGACTTATTTATATATTCTGTCAACAGTTTTTCCCTCAGTATTAATTTCTTCTCCTGAAAACGAAATATAATCTTAGCTGCCTCTGCTACTCATGAGAGATAAATATATGGACTTTATCTTGAAAAATCTTAATTATCTTTATCTAATTTAAGGTGATATTAGATAATGTCTTTACTAAATAGTTTCCTTTAATTTAAACAAATCCTCACTTCAATCGTATATCTCTCTTTGCAAATTCATCTACTGGACCAGTTAATCTTACAGCAAAATTTTGATTGTGAACCATTAAGTATTGAAGTGAATTAGAATTAAGTTTGTGGGGCCATATGAATTATATGGAATAGTTACACAAAACTTTGTAGAGCCCGGAGATACTTTGCACACTAAAATTATTGTTTGGTACATTTGATTGTGGATAAAGCGCCTAGGGGCAAAGCTTAATCTTTTTCAACTTCAGGGGCTGTGTACACTTAAATTTTTGTTACACTTAATTGGGGTGAAATTTCTTGTTTTCACTTTGTTAAGCGTATATTTGTCTGTTAGTGATTAATCAATTTTATATACTTTGTTAAAGTATATTTGATGAATTTTAATCCAATGCATTTTACATAGCAAATCAAGGACTCATAAGCAAAAGAGGACCTGTCCTCAACTTTTCAGGACAAGGACACTAATCTGCCCCTAACTATCAAATTGTCTGAGAAGGGTAAAAAAAATACATGCAACTTTACTCTAACTCCATGAATGGAGAAGTTTCCACAGGTAATAAACTCCATGATGATCACTAAACAACCTTACATAGAACCATGGCTCAACTACTCCATCAATGCAACTACCACGAAGACGACAACAACAACCACAGACTTCAGCAGAAATTAATTGCAGTCGAAATCTAAAGTTCTGATCATGATATTGCGATTTCATGCATTAAGAATAACGTGGTCAATGAAGCACTAAATCAAGCTTACATAAATCCATAAGACATTGATTAGGCCAGGAGGGGGGGTGAATCCGGCGGATAACTTGTACAGATACCTGGAAGTTCACATGTATATCATCATGATCATCCACTGAGCAAAATATTATGCAGTGGATTCACCTTCCTTCCTGAAAATATCCTGTAATCCCATAAAAATAGGTACTTATATTCTGCAACCTCAGTCATGCATTTCTAAGCAGACATTATAAAGAAAACTTAAGTCAGCAACAACTTAAGTAACCATTGCAATCAATCATTCGGTGGGTGACAAGTCACTATTTAACAAAGTTTTACACCAGTTTTATGTTTTCTTTTCGACTCTCAAGGGTTTGTTTGGGGTATGTTTTCTTTTCAACACAAGTTTTACACATTTCCTCTGTCCCTTCACCTATTGTAAAAACTTAAAAGCAATAAACTTGGTAACAGGCTAGCGACACTTGGCCATGCCTGCCTATACTGACCACAAGGTTGGAAAAACGGTGAATAAATGTATGTGCATGTTTTATGGGTAAACTCATACGAAGTTACTGGAATTGTATTGCATGAAGCATTCAAATTAGATAAAGATTTACCATTCTGGTAGCAAGTGAGGATCGCTGCCTTTCCTTTTTCTCACGATTGCACTCATCACACCAGCTGGGGAAATCTTTTTGATACCTTTTCATCTCTCTGAAGACAGAACTGCACAGAAATAATGCAACTTTCATATTTATCATGCCGAGGAAAAACAAAATGAATAGAGAATATACTTATATATCCTTAAATTAACTAATCCTTTCAACCCAAAGGTCAGGGTTAAAAAACATGTGTGGCAAATCACATTCCAGCTTCACTTTGCAATTGGTTTAATCACACAAAATAAGCAATTACGAACATTATTTAATACATAAGGAAAAACTAGACCTGGGTGTAGCTACATACGAAGGGAACAAAAACTCAGGCGTGGTTTAATATAAAGGAAACAAAACTCTAACACGATCATTAAACCAAGTACCAACAGAAGTAACATCAAAGGAAAGCAACAAGTGGAAGCACCTTCTGCACCACAGAAGAAGGTTGACACGATGGCCAGATGTTGTAGCTCTAGCACCATGGCGATGACGACCACGATGAAGAACAGCTTGCCCAGGAGCATGGGAATAATCAAATATCTCCTGCTTTTAAATAAGGGACTCCATAAAAAAAGTGTACAACACTAAATAACTTCATTGGAACAGAATAAAAACCCAAAATGAATAACTGCATCATTTCAATTCACTATCACAGCCAACACCCAACATATGTAGCTATAACAAGTTAACAACAATGAAAAACAAAAAGCACGGATATACTGATTCTCAGTCCCACTTGTTAAACATAATGAAGATTATTACTTTGTCATTGCAAGTTACTGCAAGAGCACAGCTCACCAACTGGAAATATGCTTATATATATATGCATATATATATATATATATATATATTTGTATTTACCATATATATTTAACATAGACATATAGCTAGTGTAGTGAAAGATGCAAAAAGGCACTGAAGTGAGGGCTTTAACGAATCCAGAAGGGAGCAGTGATTCTTGCTGCTTGAGGCGCTGCCCCTTCAGTGAGAGTGGACAATCATAAACTTGCAGCAAAAAAGAGCGGCCTAGTGCACGGGGCTCCCACAAAACCAAATAACATCAAGCATTTATGTTATTCAATTTCCTTGACTTACCTCAGATTGAGTATCTGTATTTACATGATTCTCACATCGTGTGCCCCGAAAGAACAATTCCCCTCCAGAAAATTGCTTACCCAAGCAAACATTCAAAGTTACTTCCGAGTCATCCACATGGAAACCTACAAATGTAAGACTCTTTATAGTAAAACACAAGGCATGTTTAACATCAAGAATGCAGATGCATTAATTGGTGAACGGAGTATGTGATAGGGTAGTAGAAAAGAGGTTTGTTGTTAGGAGTTGTTTGAATTAAATAAAGAGGGAATTCCTAGAATACCCTTACTAGTTAGTTAGACTAGTGTATTAGTTGTATAAATAGAGAAGGGAAAGCTTGTAAGAGGTAGTTTTTTGGAGAAGTTGTAATTGGGAACTGATTTAGGAAATCAGTTAGGGAAGTTACTCTCTTGCCAAAGGAGTTCTTCACCATTGTATACACACTTTCTGCAATAATACAATTTACTGGTCAAGATCACATTGATCTTGTATCGATTCTTTCTTCTATTTTCTACCTACTGTTTCTGTTTGATACCAGTCTTATCAGTATGGCACAGGAATCCAACATGAACAAATATCTGTTACCAATAATACAGCATTTATGGTCTTAAACTAAGTTGTCAAAAATTTGTTAACCAAAAAACCTCATGGCAACAATAATATAATGTTGTAACTTAAGGTTCGCATACTGTGAAATTAGCTAGCCCTCTCCACTGCACATGTCCAACATTATGCATATGGCATATGGAATGATAGAAGAAACATTCATCAAGAAGAAATCATACCCAAGTCAACATCTCTATCTTGACCATATTCAACAACAAATCCATGATGTGAATCCAGGGTTGATCCACCAACTTCAGCAAAGAACACTGTATACCAAACAACTAATTGACTGAGCACATTGAGAGAATGATAGGTAAAAAAGAAAATAACAGAAGCTGGATAATCGTTTCTAGAAAATAAATATATTCAGTTAAATCACCAATAGCTAATGTTAATTATGCATACTTTTAGTCACCTCTAGATAAAGGGCGAATAAAACCTTCCATAAGCATGTCAAGCATTGTTTCAAAGCCAAAGTCTTCAAGTACAGCACCATACATAGACATATAGCTAGTGTAGTGAAAGATGCAAAAAGGCACTGAAGTGAGGGCTTTAACGAATCCAGAAGGGAGCAGTGATTCTTGCTGCTTGAGGCGCTGCCCCTTCAGTGAGAGTGGACAATCATAAACTTGCAGCAAAAAAGAGCGGCCTAGTGCACGGGGCTCCCACAAAACCAAATAACATCAAGCATTTATGTTATTCAATTTCCTTGACTTACCTCAGATTGAGTATCTGTATTTACATGATTCTCACATCGTGTGCCCCGAAAGAACAATTCCCCTCCAGAAAATTGCTTACCCAAGCAAACATTCAAAGTTACTTCCGAGTCATCCACATGGAAACCTACAAATGTAAGACTCTTTATAGTAAAACACAAGGCATGTTTAACATCAAGAATGCAGATGCATTAATTGGTGAACGGAGTATGTGATAGGGTAGTAGAAAAGAGGTTTGTTGTTAGGAGTTGTTTGA
The DNA here is from genome assembly GCF_001865875.1 of Lupinus angustifolius. Classification (NCBI taxonomy): domain Eukaryota; kingdom Viridiplantae; phylum Streptophyta; class Magnoliopsida; order Fabales; family Fabaceae; genus Lupinus; species Lupinus angustifolius. The sequence goes on from NC_032018.1 coordinate 3,251,810, forward strand.
ATTAAATAAAGAGGGAATTCCTAGAATACCCTTACTAGTTAGTTAGACTAGTGTATTAGTTGTATAAATAGAGAAGGGAAAGCTTGTAAGAGGTAGTTTTTTGGAGAAGTTGTAATTGGGAACTGATTTAGGAAATCAGTTAGGGAAGTTACTCTCTTGCCAAAGGAGTTCTTCACCATTGTATACACACTTTCTGCAATAATACAATTTACTGGTCAAGATCACATTGATCTTGTATCGATTCTTTCTTCTATTTTCTACCTACTGTTTCTGTTTGATACCAGTCTTATCAGTATGGCACAGGAATCCAACATGAACAAATATCTGTTACCAATAATACAGCATTTATGGTCTTAAACTAAGTTGTCAAAAATTTGTTAACCAAAAAACCTCATGGCAACAATAATATAATGTTGTAACTTAAGGTTCGCATACTGTGAAATTAGCTAGCCCTCTCCACTGCACATGTCCAACATTATGCATATGGCATATGGAATGATAGAAGAAACATTCATCAAGAAGAAATCATACCCAAGTCAACATCTCTATCTTGACCATATTCAACAACAAATCCATGATGTGAATCCAGGGTTGATCCACCAACTTCAGCAAAGAACACTGTATACCAAACAACTAATTGACTGAGCACATTGAGAGAATGATAGGTAAAAAAGAAAATAACAGAAGCTGGATAATCGTTTCTAGAAAATAAATATATTCAGTTAAATCACCAATAGCTAATGTTAATTATGCATACTTTTAGTCACCTCTAGATAAAGGGCGAATAAAACCTTCCATAAGCATGTCAAGCATTGTTTCAAAGCCAAAGTCTTCAAGTACAGCACCATATCTATTCATTGTGTTGGGACGCATGATTCGGAATTTTGCTTCAGTCACCCAGTTCTCAAAATTTTCAATCTAGGGAGAACAGAAACACATTTAAAAATATACGAAGTATAAGTATATGCAAAGGTATCCGCTTACAGATTCTAATTTCAAAGATGAGATACTGTTTATACCACAGGTAATAGTAGTTGAAGTGATAGATACCTCCTCTAGCAATGACTCACAAAAGTCTTTCTGAAGCATTTCAAATACAAAAATGCCTGGTGAGGGCTCAGACAATATATTTCTAAAGCTTTGTTCTGAATTATCATGAATTGCTTTCAGAAATGAAGGGACAAAGACTGCAGTAGGATTCAAAGTGTACAACTCTCGATTTCGAGGCTGCAAAATTATGAAAGAAAACCTGTAAGTCTTGCTGAAATAGAGCACAAAAGGAGGAGGAGAATGAGACATGGGGAAGATTCTCACTATACTACTGCTTATCTGAAATCTAAACACATTTATACTATTTTTTGCATTGGATTGAAGTTAAGTTCTTTCGAAACAGCAGCTTAAAAAATGATGGAGTGCTTATTACATCAACGACATACATATACAGTGAGAGAAAAACAAGTGTTAATCTCATATTATGGCTGGACAAATAATAGAGGATGAAGGTATCCAGAAAGAACTTTATATTGTGTATTCGATATTTGGCCAAATTAAAGGTTGTCTAAACTGAGAAGCAGGACTCATTAATAGATTGAGCCATTACAATTTGTTATGACCTTTTTATTTGAGTATTTGCTTTATGTAACTATGTGACATTCTTTCTCTCTTCCACTTGATATCTCCCTGAAATTATTCTTTCAGGCTCAACAACAATTTTGGGTCAACAAAAGCATCCAAAAAGAAATAGTAAAACAAATGAAAATTTGGTTGTACTTTACCTGATAATTTGATATTATCTTCTGTCTATATTCTCTGTGCTTTATGGCCTGCTAAATAACATTGGAACCATCACAAACTTATGGTGTAAATTAATAAATGTAGTAACAATTAAAGTTTGTAGTAATAGTAATGCTGATGGAGATTATGGTAACAGTCAATCAAACTTTGTTTTACAACTTGTTAACCTAAATGGAAATTTTGAAATTCTCAAAGAAACTTCAACCTCTCCATTCATAAACATAGCCAGACAAGAGTTGCTATAGCATTACAATAACATACATGAAAGTGTTTTTTGAAGTTCTCATTCTCAGCATCCAACCTAGGGTTAAAGGGGGGATTCAAAATGTAAAACATGAAATTGTAACACTCTCATGTACGACACACTTGCAACGGGGATAGATGTAATTTTACAGTTAAATTAAATCACTGTCCCAACAAAACTTATTAACTGCAACACCAACTAACAACAATCATCCATTTATGCAACTTAGCAACCTTGACATACAAGTTACACACTTCACCCCAAAAAATAAAAAATAAAAATATAATTTTTATTTTCATATCTAGCTTCGTCTACTTCATTTTCCTATCGCACAAACAAAACACCAAGAAAAATTCAAAAAATTAAGAATAACAATGGTCCAATGTTGCAGTTTAGCAACATTGACAGTTTGACACACAAGTTAGACACTTTACCCCAAAAAAAAAGTAATAAAGTTCCAATGGTTAACTTCATATCTAGCTTGGTTTTCTTTCATTTCATTATCTAACAAACAAAACATCAACAACAAAAAATCAGCATCAAAATATCATTCGTCCATTTATGCAACTTAGCAAGCTTGACACCCAAGTTACACACTTCACCCAAAAAACTAATAAAAATCCAATTTATCCTCTTTATCTGGCTTCATTTTCTTCAATTTACGAAACAAAAGAATCAAAATCATACTCTGTTACGTTCTGTGGGTGGGAGATACTTGAGCAAGATGTCTTGCATGAACTTGGCCTTTTGGTCGCGAGGATCATTGAGCATGGTGGGAGGAAGGTACTTCTCAAGGGAACTCAACAGTACAGCGCTGAATTCCAATTGCATATCTTCGTAATCATCTGGTTTGTGTTCCTGGTTAGGGTTCAATCTCAGACTAAGGCTCGACAAAACGGTGCCGTTTCCTTTGTTTCCAGCTGCGACAGCGCCGTTAGCCACGGTTACCGGCGAGGGAGCTTCCGGGCGGTCATTGTTGCTGCCTTGGAGCGACATTACTTTGAAACAGTTGAGAATTAAGGTCTAGTTCATGGAATTTATGGGAATTAGGGTTTTTGAGGTGAAGAGGAAATGGAATTGCAGAGTTAGGGTTTTTGTGCCAAGTGTTTCAGGTTGATCATGCCATGTACAAAAGCTTGTAACGTATTAAATTTGAAAAATAGCTAAAAAATAATAAAAATATTTTGAATCATATAAGTAGTATATAAATTATTATATTTATTAAAAAAAAACTATGAGATGAAAATTTTCACACCTATGAAGGGTTAGACTACTCGTGGGACTTGGCTACCTTATAGGCTTATAGCATCCACAATGATGTTCTTAAGGTTGTTTTTAACGGAATAAGAACATTCTTATTCTATTCTCTATTGTCATGTTTTTTATTCCTTGTGTTTTGTTCTTAAATAAGAACAAAAGTGACTAAATAAGAACACTCATTATTAGAAGAGAATGACAATGAAAATACATAATCTATAAATAAATACAAGCACAAGGATATCCAAAAACATCTAGAATCATTACAAAAAATTAAATTTTGCAGAAACAAAAATTAAAAAAAAATCGAAGAACCTCAATTTATCTTCTTTGGACGAAAATTCCACTGATAGCATGTATGTCAACAACAAAATTATATTTTTTTTTATTTATAATTGATTTCTAATATTTATAACAAATTATAACCATTTTTAATTTATTAATGAGTAAGTAATTATTCTTAATATTTTGTTATATTTATTGTAAAATATAAAAGTTTAGAATAGGTTGTGAGACCCAAATAAGAATAAAAATAATGTTTATAAGAAAAAGTATATATTATTCTTATTTTACGGAGAATTATAGAAATATTATTCTTCATTATAAATGTTCTTAGCTTCCCACTACTATCTTGTGCAGGATCTTTTTCCTGACACTTAGTTTATTCATTTTTTTGTTTCATGTGATTTCCCATATACCAAAAAAAAGATTATTACTGTAAGACCATTTTATTAGATAAGAAGTATTGAACTGCCAGAAATTTCAATTCCTATTATTAGGGTGAGCAGCTCAACCTTACGGCCTCACTAGTTTGGCCACTTGTTTTTATCTAATCTAGAATCAGGTTTAAATTTAAAAATTATACTCAGATAATATTTAGGGTCAGGTAAAATATAAATTACATATCCAAAATAAATAAAATATTTAAAAGATTTTATGTAAAATAGCAATACATTAATTATATATAATTAGATGTAATATTAGGTTCTAGTTTAAAGATTAAACAATGAACATTTGGAATCATATTAGTTTTAGCTCTAGGCTAAGGTTCAAGTATAAAAACTTATTTAATTTACATTAAGTATTGAATAAGAGACAAATATTACCAAAAAAGTTTTCATTTTAACTACCGTCGTGGAAGAAAATAAAACATTTATATATTTTATTTTATCCTAATACAATATTGTTCATTCAGTCCCATTCTAGGGTTTCAAGCATTTTCTCCCCAATATTCCGTGTAACCATTTTCCTCCATTACTGTAGAAGGCAGAGGAAAAATGAACCAAAAGATAGAGACAGAATGCGTAAGCGTGGAACGTGAGACCCATAAGCGTGAAGCTGAGTCAGAAAGCGAGGAGCATCTTGTTAATGCGAAGAAGTCAAGGACCGAATCTTCAAATAGTGGAAAAGCTGAAGTTGGTATTGACAATGGTGCAAAGGAAGTAACTTTCAATATTGAAGCAGATGTAGCTGAAGATAAGGGGTCTAGGCATACAATGGAAGATGCTTGGGTGGTGCTTTTGGATGCTAGTTTACATTACCCTGGAAAATTAAGGTCCATTTTATCATCATTGTTACAAAAAATAATTACTTTTCAAGTTTTCAAAACCCAATTTATTTATGAATTTTGGGTATCAAAATTATTTGTTGTTGGTATTAGTCTATTAGACTATTCAGTTATGAAGCACATGCACTTCAACATAGTTTGGGGCACATATCCCACTTTTGCATATTTCTAGCTGTATTTTCCACACACAAAAATATTACTACTTTTAAAATTTTAGATAAATGTAGCATTTATTATAGTCTTGCGATAATCTTGTACTAATTTTATACTTTGTATCACACCCATGTCCTGTTCTATAGTTTTTAAAACTTGCATCTGTGTCTCGTTACAATGGTACAGTTACCGGCCTTGCAACCTAGAGGTCATGGGTTTAAAACTTCAAATCCCAGTAAAAACATCTGTTTGTTGGGGTACGTAGATCCACCCTTTCCAGGCGCCACTAGGTAGGAGCTCGTGTATTGGCCTGCCCTTTTGTATCCTTCTGTTTGTGTTGTATCATATCCCTGTTCCTTATCATATCCATGCGTCTTAGCTTGTTACTGATATGCAATGTTATTTTAACCACATTATTACTTAAATTGCTCTTCACTTGACAATTTCTTTGAGTGATATCACATATGAACTGTTCATAAGATATGTAGTAGTATATCTTGGTAACTCCCATTGCTTCTTTTTTCAGGTGTGCACACTTTGCAATTTATGATGGACATGGAGGCCGGTTAGCTGCAGAGTATGCTCTAAAGCATTTGCATGGAAAGGTCATGTCAGCAGGATTACCACGTGAGTTGGTGTGTTTGCTTGGTCTAATTTCCTTGTATACTTGATCAGTGAGGCTCTTATAGGCTTGTAGCAAACATAAAAACCTATTGCTTGGTCCACGATTTTTTAAGGAGAACTGTGTCATTTAACCATTCTTAACATAATAATATGTTAATGGAAAAAATATAGGTATTTATCTTTTGGTTAGAAATAAAACATAAATGTGTTGCAATTCTATAGAGGGTAAGCAAGAGTCAATTTAGCCATTTATCTTCTAGTTGCACAACTTGAGACACTTGCTACAGACATGTTCTTTCTTTTCGTGAATTATTTGATAGATCTTGGATGTGTCGGTTAAACAATCCTGTTTGTGATTGTATTAATGTATTTATATTTTATATGTCTGAACCTTTGTACTTTGCTATAATTGATATTTTCCTTCTACAACGCATGATTGCACTGGAGATCATAGTTTCTGAAATATTGTCTGTTAGGCCAATTAGTCAAAAGATTGTTGCAGTTTAATTGATGTAACGTATCTCAAAAAAATGATCAATGGCAGAATCTAAAAGCTCATTTTCTGTTTGATCTATTTTTATCATTCTCGCGTCTCTCTTGCTCTCTTTTTATATATTTTGCTTCTTATCTTTCCTCTGCTGTGCTGTATTTCAGTTGGATGTAAAGGCAGCTAAAAGAGCTATACTTGATGGTAAGCATTCAGTTTACATTTTCACTTTTAACTCCCCATTGTGTTGGTTGATAAATGGAATCATGCATGGATTATTCTCTTAATTTCCTTTTGGTTATAGAATGTTTTAATTTGTTATTTTAATTCTGATTTAGGTTTTCGTAAAACTGACGAGTCTCTTCTTCAAGAAAGTGCTGAAGGTACAGTTCAGTTGCTTTAAATTTGTTGATCTTCTGTTACAGAAGTGGCTAAGTTGAGTTAAAAAATTTGTTGTTATAAGCAAATTAATTAAGTTGGTACTTGCTTTTTGAAATTTACTGTCTTGAAGTCCATCTAATATCTTCTTTCTACTATGGTAACTAAGCAGCATAATATGCTACAGGGTCATTTGCCCATCTCTTTATGGTGGTTTTAGAATTACGTATCTCAATAGTCAATACAAGTCAAGAACTAATAACTTTAAAAAATTCCTTTTTATGTTGTTAATATGTTACTGATATCTAAGTGTGTTACCAGGGGGGTGGCAGGATGGTGCTACAGCTGTATGTGTTTGGGTATTGGGACAAAAAGTAAGTTGGTTGGTACATGTTTTTTCATTCACTATGCAAGTGGTTTATGCTGCTTCTTTCAGATGCTACATGAAATCATGAATCATGTCTTAGATGGGCCATATGGTAACTGCAGTTAAACACCACGGGTAGGAAGTATGGATATTTTGTTGAGGAATCTTGCAACAAATTTGGGATATAAGATGTGCTGTTCACTGATCTTGATATTCATTCTTTTAGTGAATTCTGTTCTTGTTTCTTTTGGTATTCAGTCAAATCAACAGCAAAAGTTTTGACCTTTTCTGTTTGGTGATTTTTTGTTAGGTTTTTGTCGCAAATGTAGGAGATGCCAAAGCAGTTTTAGCTCGGTCAACTATAGCTGATGGATCCCAAGATCACTCAAATGGAGTCAATGTGCTGAAAGCCATTGTTTTGACGAGAGAACACAAACCCATCTTCCCACAGGAGCGTGCACGTATTCAGAAGGTGCAAAATCTGTCAATGTTGATTGATTTAAAATTAGATCTACAAATGTTTTTAGCAATACCTTTTACTTGATAATTCTTAGAATAAGTCAATGTAAAGTGTAAAGTTGCTATTTCCAACTCCTTGATATAGAGTATCCACGACACACGACGTATCATACAATCCACTCTCATGTTAACTGTGCATTTCTTTTTAGAACTGGTGATTGGAGAGTCAACTTGCCTCAAAAGATGTTGGAGTTCTTCCATTGTCTCTTTTCTGATATTTTCTACTTGCAGGCCGGTGGTGTTGTCAGCTCAAATGGACGATTACAAGGACGTCTAGAAGTTTCTAGGGGTTTTGGAGATCGCCAGTTCAAAAAGGTTTGCCCTCAGTTTAAGTAGAAGACTACTTGTTGTTTTTGCCATTTAGCTAAAGAAAATTTCTCTATTGCATGAAATATGCCTAAAAAGATTTGTAACACCATTTGTAGGTGGGTTTTATTGCAACCCCGGATATCCATTCTTTTGACCTTAGTGGTAGAGAGCATTTCATCATTCTTGGCTGTGATGGCTTGTGGGGGGTTGGTCTTTCGTATCCATAAATGTTCAGATACTCATTTTACTGGTTTGAATTTACTGTCCTGAGATGAAAATGACATTTTGGATTTGTGTCAGGTATTTGGTCCCAGTGATGCTGTTGATTTTGTTCAGAAATTATTGAAGGTAAAACTCTGTTTCTTTTTTGCTCTTGCAAGTGGACCTAATAGGGGTACAGCTTCGATTTAAACACTTTTTTGTTCAGAAATTATACCAATGCATTTTTGGTTCAATTTAAATGCTTTGTTTTATTATCTAATGAACACGAATTTAAGGCTCATTTAGTTTCTTTCTTAGTCTAGAACATTCCTTTATATTGTTTTTTTCTATTTACTAAGGATGTTGTCTTACATGAGAAAAACAATGAATTTACCCTTTGTAGGAGGGGCTACCTGTTACAGCTGTGAGCCGCCGTCTTGTCCGGGAAGCTGTTCGCGAACGTCGCTGTAAAGATAACTGCACTGCCATTATTATTGTATTCAAGCATATGAGTAATTCCTAGAGTGCATCTCTATCAGTTAATACCAGCCAGGGTCCAAGCAAAAGTAAGGTTTGTTATCACTTACTGCTTCTAACAGCAATGTAAAATGTATGCATTACCTCTCTCTTTAAACAAATGGTGGTTTTTGAAGCATATCACATAGGGTTTTTATTTATTATGAAAATTGTGCACGATTGTTGTAATTGTGGTACATGTTGAAGCAGTGGATAATTGTGATATATGATTTAGCAGTACAAAGCATTTAGTTTTAAAATAGTTGGTTTCTAATCAGAAATGGAATATACTGTGATGAGTAATTTTTTTTGGGTACACTGATGAGTGATTTGGATAAATACAATACACACAATATACAAGTTTTGTTGTTATTTGATAATAATTGCAATGTAAATGTCAATCATGTATTAGTTTTATCTTCAAAATAGTTAAACAGTGTCCAGTTAAGTTTGTTAAGTGATTGCCATAAGGTGTTTTCAATAATGAATAATGGTTGATGGTCTAGCCGTATTTATAACTCTTAAATTATTAGTTAGGATCATAATCACCTTAAATTAATCAATGGTAAATAGATCTTCCCTTAATCATTTTACTAAAAAGTTCAACAGAAGAGTTAGTGAAGTGCAAGTCAAATGTCCCTCATCGCATCATATTATTTAAAGGATTTTTTAAATATTAAAAAAACATTGTAACAATTATTCCTAAGTTTTAAGAAAGTGAAATGCAACCCAAATGTCTTTCATTGCAATTCATACCTTAAAAATTGGGGTTATTTAAAGAATTTTAGATTTATTAAAAAAACATTGTAACAATCATTCCTAAATTTTAAGAAATTGAAGTGCAGCTTAAATGTCTCTCTGGGCATTGTACCTTAAAAAATTATGTTTATTTCTACTTTAATTACCATTAAATAACTTTGCACTTTTTACTTAATTAAAAGAAATGTTTCATTTTTTATTTTTTATATCTTTATTAATGTGGTCGTGGATTTTGTATACAAAACTTTATTCAATTAAAAAAGTTTGTTCATTTATTATTACATTTCATTAATTTTATGGGATAGATTTTTAAACTGTTAAAATGTATTGAAAATACGAGATCAAATAACACAATCCAAAATTCTCCATCTTCCTTAGTGTAGGCCTCCAATATTATAGAGTAGAGGATATATACCTATGTTATCACTCTGTGAGTGGTAGAGATTCTCAAATATTTTTTATGTTAGGTGTTTGTATTTTTCTAGCTTTTTGTTGTAGCATTTTTTAGTATTGGAGATTGTTTTCTAATATCTTTTTGTGTGACAAGAATATGTCGAGGGTTGTCGATTTTTTTGGTTTCTTTTGGTTTGGTTTGGTAGAATAAATTTCCGAAAGTATTTTTTGCTATTTGTTAGGATGTCCCTTTTGAGAGAATAAAACTTTCAAAGTATTTTTGCTACTTTTTGGGTCTCTCTATCTTTGCTATTTTTGGATTGAGAGAGACGGCTATCAAAGTATTTTTGCTACTTTTCATGTCCATTTTCTCCATGAGTTTATACTACTATTTTCAATAGAGAATTACACATGTTTTTCAAGAAAAACAAATCTTCTTATTAAAAATATTGGATATAATCAAGGAAGTATTAATTCTTTATAATAAATCATATTTTCTTTCTTTTATAAGATAAATGATATTTCAAATGAGAGATTCGAAATTTATTATTTCCTTGACTAAAAAAATTCAAGTAAGAAGTTTTTGGATCCTTGGACACCCTAAAAAAAGCCCTTTTTATTCCAAAAATAGTTCAATAATTTTTATCGAGCCAAAAATTATTGTAATATGCTTAGGCAAGTAAAAAATAATTATTTGACCCTAAAGTTTAAAATTTGTCAAAATCCTCCTTTTGAGCAATCAATCTTTTAATTGTTATAAAATAACAAAAAGATATTTCTTGACCTATTTTTATTTTTGAATTAATTGAAAAATGAAAATAGGAGAAAAAAATAATTTGATATCATTGACTTATTCTAATTGCAATTATTGTACAACAAATTCATATTAGTATTAAATATATTTGATCTAATTTGATTTGTTTTGCTTATTTGCAAATTACGACATTAATTTTCATGTTAAACGGATCTCTAAAGATTTAATTTTTTAAATCAAAGTGAATTGTGAAACCCAATAAAATTGATATATTTTTTTTCCTAATTTGATTTGATTTACATATTTGTATATTGCAATCTTTAATTTATTTGATGGCCACTTTTTATGAAATCAAATCTCTAAAGATTCAACTTTTTATCATTAGATGAAATAATTTTTTGTCAAGATCAGTTTTTGAAGAAGTATTTTTTTTGTTGGACAAAATTAGGTGTTCACACGTATAAATTCATGTAAATAATATTTTAAATTATACAATTAATCTATAATCAAATTTAATGGAGGGTTTCCAATTCTAATGCATCCAAGAATCCATTTTAATAGATAAAATGAGTGAATATCCAGTTCATTTGATTTTTTAATTAGAACTAAAAATGTTCTTGAAAATAATCATTCTTTTAAAAATCATATCTTGAATAAAGCATCTTTTAAAATCACTTTTAAAAATTAGTTTTTGAAAATCAGTTTTAAATTGTTTTTTAAGATACACTTTTTAAAAAGTAATTTGAAGTTTTTTTCAGTGTTGTAAAAACCGGTTGTGTCGGTCGGTTCAACTGATAAACTGGTCCCAATGTTGGTACTGTATAATAGTTATATTAGACATGCAATCATGCAAGTTGAAACTGGTCACACCTCTCTGTTTTCAATTGAATTGTACCGGTTTTACCGATCGGTTTTCAATTGAGTCGTATCGGTCTTACCAGTCAGTTTTCAATTGAACCTACTAGTCTGACCAGCCGATTTTTATTTAAAATTAATTTTTAATGAAAATAAAAAATATTATTGGTTTTTTATTGATTTTTCAATATTAATGATAATATATTATATGTATATCTAATTTCGCCGATATGATGTTTAATTAGTGAACCACCAGTTGAACAACTATACCAGTACCCTAACCGATTTAGCGACCGGTAAAACACTGGTTTTTTTAGCTTTAAGAAATTATTGTTTTTGCAACATTCTAACAGCATGAGATGTTTAAGATTTTACGTGTAAATTTTTTAACATACATTTAAATATGCTATGTGTTGAAAAACAAACTTTAATATTAACCACATCCAAATATCTTATAATTGTTCTCAATTTAATAAAAAAAACCAAAGTAAGAATGATAAACACTACAAGAAAGTGAAAGTTGAAATACTAAATGAAATTTGAAAGCAAATAACATTATTTATGAATGCTTGTTTATGGATATCCATCCAAATAGATACATTTATGGATATCTATTGGATATATTGGATGGATTCAAATCCATCCATTGCTAAAATTATCTATTTGATTATATTCATTTAAATCTATTAGCTCTAGTAAATGAATTTAATTTTCTTGGATTTGGATGGCATATAAATTATGTATAATTTTGTCACCACTTAAAATACCATCAACAACAAAATTTAATATTCCTTCGAGATTATCAAACCCTGATTTTCAATTAAACATTTGTTATACAACTTATTGTAATTATCACAATAATTTTGCGCTCAAAATATAGAAAATTATCTTATGTTCATTTTGAATTGCAGGTATTAGTATCACGTCTACCTATAGTGGATGATACGCTTAGTAGTTGCATGAACTAATTTAAAAGTCAAAGTTGCTTGATTATCTTATTTGTTCATTTATGAGAGAAAATTTATTTTTTGTTTTGTATCTAACAAAATTATATTTTGTTTTGTATTTGACAATATTATATTTTGTTCCTATTTATTCTCATGGATAATATGAAATCAAGATTAAGTAATTTTAGGTAGAAAAATGTTTGTTGTTTGAATTTATTTTAATTAATTTTAGGAACAAAATAGTTGTTGTGTAATTATTCAAATGATGAGTTAAATAGAAGAAATAAATACTTACGATATTTCTCTCATCCATAATATGATTATAGTTTTTTTTAAGAGAAAATATTCATATTTGTTTTATTTTGTACCTATTATTTATTAAATAATATAAATATTTATTATTATTTATAAAATATAAATTTAATAAATGAGTCAACATTTTTTTATATAATAATAAAAAGAACTTTAGTTTAATTTTATTAATTGAGCAAATCCATGGCTAAAAGTATAGGTATCCAGATTTTATTACTTAATAAAGAGATTATTCCATACAACCAGTGGCAATATTTAATTACATTGTAACTAAAATTTTCATTATTTCATTTTCAATACATAATAAAGAGATTATTCCATACAACCGGTGGCAATTGATCTACACATAATAATATTTAATTACATTGTAACTAAAAATTTTATTAATAAAGAGATTATTCGTACCTAATTTTGTTTGATTGTTTTTATTGTTGAAAATAATATTTATGTTAGTTAAACCACAGTAGTTAAGATAAAACCAATATTATTAAACTCGAATCAGTCATCAACTCGATCAAGTTATTATGTTAATGGATCAATGGTCGGACCGATGAGTCATTGGTTGAAGCGGTTAACTCGGTTTTCAAATTTTCATTAATAAATACATAATAATATTAATAGCTAACATCATATTGTAAAAAAAATGTATGTCACACTAGTAACTTTTGCCAAATAAGTATAAGTATCAAACATTTTAATGTCAAGAGTAAAATAATAATTGTACAATAATTTTAAGTTTCTAGTATATCACTACAATTGTTATATAGTTATAAGGTGTAATGTATATTTATGTATAATATATTAATATTGTATATGTCACTGCATATAGTTTTACTTACAATTGTAGGTAGGTATGACACCAGAGGCAATGACGAAGGGCATAACCAGTGATGGACAAAAGAAGTAGAAATAGATAATGAAAACAACAAAGGTAGTAATGACTATTACGGAAGAGGTCTATAATTATGGAAGTTTGGGCATGGTGGTTATACCTATAAGCCACTGTTTAAAGTTATTTTAGTAATGGTTTAGGATTTTTTTTAAACATATCACACTAAATGATGTCATTTTGTATTTTACATTTTTTTAAAAAGGTGACTCTCCGATTCAACCAAGAACCGGCCGAGTCACCAGTTTTTACTTAACCCGCTTGAGTCAAACCGGTTCCAAAGTATACCTGATCCAACATGTGGCTCGAACCAGTCTGGTGGGCAATTCCCAATCCAACCAGTTGAACCGGCTGGTCTCAGCCGATTTTCACAACATGGGATAAGGTGAATAATTCGATAAAACAAGATATGATTAATAACATATGGTTGAGAGTTTTTTTAAACTTGAATAACTAATGACACCAGGAATAAAATGTTGACATTGACATCTCAAACTAATTTTCTCTTGCTCATTAAAATCCATGGCATATAATTGTTGGATAAAAATACATATATTATCAATATTAAATGACTTGTAAGTATTTTTAGGATATATTATCAATACATACTTAATCTCTTTCATTAAGTGTAGAGTAATTTCAAACCAAAATGAAGTCATATTGTTATAAGGATCATCAACATCTACCCATGTAAAAGAAATAGATCCATTATGCATAATTTTTATAATGACACCCAAATTGGACTATATTTCTTTATCAAGTTAAATTAAAGAAATACGTGAGCATCAATAAGTATATCCATAAAAGCATCTTTGAGTGTAGATAAATGCACTGCATTCTAAAAAGTATGTCAATTGTTATGATTGGTTGAAAAAATATATTTTATAATTTAAAATTGAGTGGTCATAACAAATATATTTAGGTAGGTTAAAATTGAGTGGGGCAGCTGCCCCTACTGGCAATTGCATACAACTTTATTTTATTCTATTTTTGTATTCATTTATTAATAGTAAAATGACATTATATTAGTTTTTGGAAAAATATTATTGGGATTTTTGTTTCTATATATAACCATCTCTCCCTTGTTATGACCACCCATAAACAAGTCTAAGTTATCATAATGGCAAACATTATGACAGAAAAAATAAAACTTATCGTGGCATTACTTGTTCTTCAGTGCTGCTATGCAGGATTTCACATTGTGTCTAGACTAGCACTAAATATTGGTATTAGCCGAGTTGTTTATCCTATTTACAGAGATATAATTGCCTTGCTTTTGTTGAGCCCATTTGCTTATTTTCTAGAGAAGTAAGTTTCTAAATGAAGCTTCATCTCACACATTTCATGTCACATTATTTCTGTTATTGCCTTTGATTTCATTTTTCTTAGTGCTATATATGTATATAACATAGAGCAATGTCTATATTTTTGTAACCAGGAATAATGAAAGACCACCTCTTACTCTACGTTTACTAGCTCAGTTCTTCCTATTAGCATTAATAGGGTAAGAAAATACATTAGCTGCAACTCTTAAAACTCCAATTTCCTTCATATTTATTATAACATTAACCATTTCTGTATTTTTCATTGGTTAATGTAGGATCACTGCAAACCAGTCTTTTTACTTGTTGGGAATATATTATGCTTCTCCAACTTTTGCCTCTGCAATGCAAAACTCAGTTCCTGCTATCACTTTTGTCTTGGCCTCAGCTTTAGGGTGATCATTTTTCCTTCCTACATTCTTTCATTTTCAGTTGTGATATTTCTTTACAGCTTCATAACTTATTTTATTCTCTTATAGACTTGAGGAAGTAAACATTTCTAGAAGAGATGGATTGGCAAAAGTTCTAGGAACCATTGCTTGTGTGGGGGGTGCCACTATAATTACCCTCTACAAAGGCCCTCTTCTTCTTCAACAGAAAGCTCACCAAATACAAGGAGATACCTTTGAAGTAGATCAGTCTTCAACTAAAAATCAAAATTGGACATTGGGTTGCTTATGCTTGCTTGGACATTGTTTATGTTGGGCTGGTTGGATGGTTTTTCAGGTCTAAACAAATGACCATAATATGTTGTCTAGTTACACTTAATATATAATCATTTATACAATCTCAGTGATAAATTTAACAATTTTGTGTTGTTATGCAGGCTCCAGTGGTGAAGAAGTATCCAGCAAAATTAACACTTACATCATTTACTTGCCTCTTTGGATTGATCCAATTCTTGATCATAGCAGCTTTTACAGAAAGAGACTTGGAGAGTTGGAAGATACAATCAAAGGAGGAGCTTTTAACTATACTATATGCAGTAAATACTCAGCACATTAATTCTCAAATATATAAATTTGATTAATATGTATGATAACTCAAGTTCAAAGTACTGAGAATTGTCAAATATTGCATTATCATTTCAGGGAGTTATATCATCTGGCATTGTCATTTATCTCCAAACATGGTGTATTCAAAAGGGGGGACCTGTGTTTGTTGCTGTTTTTCAGCCCTTGCAAACCTTTATAGTAGCTATAATGGCAGCCTTAATTCTTGGTGATAAGTTGTACTCTGGAGGGTATGCAGAAATTTTATTTACCATAAATGGAATATTTGCTATATTCATTATTTGTTTGTGAAGAAAAAAACAACCTAAAATTTTCCTTTCTAAGAATCACACAAAACGTGCCTCCTGATTAATTCAAGTTTTGTTTCAGGATTATTGGTGCTATTGTCATCGTGATTGGTCTATACTTAGTCCTATGGGGCAAAAGCAATGGGAAAAAAGTGACTGAACAATCATTAACAAAGCCCTTGCTTAATGGTGAGGAGGAGACTAGAGAAGCTAATGCAACTTCAGAAGAGATAGTATGACATGACTATAGATAGGGTCACTTCCTAACTTGGCTTTTTTGGGCAAAAAGAAAGAAAGACTTCAAAATCATTTCACGAGTATATTTTAAGGTGTTAACATACCCGAACAGATATATACCTCCAGAACAAGTCAACCACCTATAGATATGATATATAATCCTGGCAGTAAGCAGCATCTCAAGTTGTGTAATATGTAAACCAAAGTTATTTTCTCATTGGTCTATTTAAATAGTCATTAGAGTCGGGGATGTAATAGAAATTAAAGAGCAAGAAAGTAATTGTATATTTCATTGATTAAATGAGAATGGATGTGAATAATTACAAAGTTACAATGAATGTCGTATATAAAGGAAGGAAAACTCTAAACTTTAATACCAAAACTAATTAATCAACTAACTCTAACTATAAAAGGTAAGTGAGTTTAAACTAGTTACTAATACAATACAACATTGACCCAAAATATCAAAACATATTTCAACAAGGATCTAACGCTAAGCTGACTTGAGGAATAGTCATGTTGGTGCATTGAAGAGAGAAGTCGAGCCAACTTAGTTATACATGATTTCAATGCCAAATTTGGTCGGTTGACCAAGCACGAGCTCTGTCAAATGATACATCGAGAGTCATTGAAGCAAGACTCCATGTTAAAGATCTCTTTATACATAAGATTAAGTTGCGTGATTTAAATATCAGTTGTTCCCCACTAAGTGAGATTAAGGTTTGGTTGATATATTTAAATATCAGTTGTTCTTGAAAACAATATGATTAGTAGTGTTTGCCTGATACACAACATTATTTGGTTGCGACAAGCCTAGAATTATGTCACATTTAGGGGTGGCAAAATTATCCATAATTCAAAATCCATCCAAATTAAATCTATCCAAATTCATTCGTTAGAACTAATGGATAGTGTTGATAATGGATGAAATAGATATTCATGAGTATATACATTTGATCCATCCAAAAAATAAAAACAATTTTTTTCCAATTAATTCAATATTAATATAAAAAATCTCTCTCAACTTTCTAACAGCACAATCCTACACACATTACAAAAGTTGAAAATTACAATTGTGATTTTAAAAAGTGATTATCAAAAAAGTATAAACGATTTTGGCTTTAGTGCTTTATCCCAACATTTTAGGGTAAGAAAACATTTTCTTAGAATCACACCTTAATGCAAAGTATAAATATATCATTTTGGTTATTGACTAATGTGATAATATAATAACAAAATAAAATATTTCATGAAAATGGACTGTTGCATACAACTTGTGGAAGTCCCAATTATATTGCACCAGAGATTATTGTCAATAAGAGTGCTTATAAAAAAAATTCATAAATTCACATTTTTAAAAGTGTTTATCAAAAAAACACTTTTTAAAAGTGCTTGTTAAAAAATTATTTTTTAAAAAGTATTTTTTTTTTAAAAAGCACTTTTTAAAAATGTTTTTAAAATTAATATTTAAAAATGCTTTATTCCAATAATTTTTAAATGAATTTTTTCCTTCAAATAATGTTTTGCTACAAATGTTTTGTTCAAATTAAAAAATGATTGTATATCCATCCATCTAATCCATTAAAATGGATACATGGATAGAATGAATGAATTGGATATAAATGGATTGGATAATTTAAAATGTAATATAATGGTTTGATGGATAATTTTTCTTCCATCCATCAGTATCCAAATCCAAATCCATCCCAACTCATTCAATTATCACTCCTAATCACATTCTTTTTCATCAAGATAAGCAAATGTGATGCAACTGTTAGAAAGAACAAAAGTTTCATTTAATAGAGTTTTTAATGCAATAATCAATAAATGAAGAAATCTGTTTTCCAAATAGCCAAAGTGATATAAACCAAGAGGACATTCTTACGATTAAGAGAGCCATTTAGAATTCATATTCTTGGAAGGAAATTATAATTATGATAGTGTTTAGTTAATGTATTTATTTGCTTAAGTTTAATAAATGAGAATTTTATTCTTATGAGTAATCTTAGATTTTATTTTAGTCTTAAGAGTTTATTTCATTTGATATGAAGCATGTTAGTATTTAATTCATGTAATGTGGAGTTAAAAATTTATTAATTTAATTTCTTATATCATGGTCCATTAATGGTCAACTAGTTAACCTAGGCTTTGGTTCAAAATGGCACAACTAGGACAAATAGAAATCAAGACATGATTAATTCTTACAAGGCATGGCATGACTCAATACAATGTGACATGAAAATAGAAAAGATGTAAAAGCACAAGAGAGAGCAAGACTACAAATATGGAGTGCAAGACTTAAAAGATAAATAAGGAGATTTATTCAATTTCCTTGGCCAAATCAAATTGAGTTTAATCAATTTCCTTGCCTAAATCAAATTGAGTTTAATCAACATATGATTACTCCACAGGATAAGACAAGGCACAGATTAAAGAGATGATAAGAGGTGATTGAAACAAGTCAAGGTTCTACTTCACTTTCAATTTCATAACAACTCGTGGCTATACTTAAGGGATGAAGATAAAATGATCAAGTCCACTCAAGTAATGAAATTCTATGACTAAATTTGGCCAAATTAATTAGAGGATTTTTCAAGACTAATTCAAATCCAAATCTTCAACCATCCAACAATTCAGGACTGAGTCATACTTCAAGGAATTCAGCCAACAACTCCAAAATCCCAATTAGATTTATTTTCATGATTAATTAGGAATTTTAATTTTGAAAATTAATTAAGAATTTTATTATTTAAATTTAATTACTTTTAGGACTTAGTCTAAGTTTTAATTAGGTTTTCGATTATTATTTTCGTTTTATTTTTTCAAGGGAGCCTAGTTGCTTGTATATTTATATAATCATATTGCATTAATGAAATTAAGTTGCTTTTGAGTTTAAACCTTTGTGTTTTTGTTTAGTTAAGAGTGTCTCTTAAACCCTACCATTGTTGGCCTTGGCCAACATTGATGAATTCTTATCAAACTTTCTATCTTGTGGCGAATAACTTTGGCTTATCAAGTATCCATACTTGTGGCACCTCACCCTTCAATCTTTTCCACTTTCATAGTGCTTCACGCACAAATCAACCTCATTCCCACGTGATTCTCTTCAGCCTTGACCTTCACATCCCTCATCTTCCATAAACACTCAAACCAAGCTCAACCCTTCCACATACAATCAAACCGCGGCCAAAGAACCCTAAAACAACCACAACTCCTATCCTACACATATAAAGCTAACCACATCATCATTCCGCAGCCAACTCACTATAAACCCAAACCTAAATACCCAAACCGAGACCCTAATCCATACACCTACCATTCCCTATATTCTTAAACCATTTACTACATACAAAACAACCAAATAGTAACCTAAAACCCTAAATAAATCCCAAAACCGAATTGCAATATTTAAAACCCCTAATTTCAAGCTAAAAACGATCCTAAATCAAAGGCAGCCCTAAGAGGTTGTCATCACAAAGTTTTACCCTACTTGTAGTAAATTATAAGTTGACATGCTGCTACAAGAAAATATAGTACCATATAAACTCGCAACATAGTGGAAACAAATTGTCAAGAGAAGAAACCAGCCAAAACAACCCATTCTAAGAGTGTTAGATTTCAATCCATTCGATTCTTTAATAAAGGGTCTAAAATTCAACAAGTTGGAGGGATGCAAACAAAGGTCAATATGTCATCAGTTCTCAACCACAGTACTGAATATATCGTATTCAATGATATCTCATAACTTCATGAATACTAGCAAAATCATGAGAAGCCTCACCTAAAAGTATAGCACAACCATATTATCATCATACTTTCATGCAGCTCAACAAAAGCAAGCAATCTTGGTATAAGAAAATCCTTATACAGTCAATTTGATTCCCATTGATTATAGATGTTTTATTTTCACAAGTACAGATTAATTCAACTCAAGGTCAAATGAATATACAAGTATAGTTAGCAGAAGAAACAAACAAGAGTGACAATGACTCACAAAATGATCTATCATCAAAGAACAAACTTCCAATGCACATTAGGTAGATAAGCAGAACATAAGGAAGAAGCATAACAAGGATATCCAAACTTGTAAATAACAAATTTTCAGCAGCCAAAGCAGATCAAAATTACTTAACCATAGTAACTAAAAAGTACATAAACTACAAACCCAAATAAAATAAAAGCACAAAAGGCAGAAAGATAATGATTCATCTTTCTCTTCTCCAAACTCCAGTCATAGTTCAATCAACACTACCTCACGGTTACAATATCATCAATCTTCAAAATCATCCGAACGCACTCTGTAGCTAAGGTGATAGCACTTGTACTAACCAACAGTGGCTGCACCACATTCTCCTCCAAGATGTTAGTAATCTGACCCTTCCTCACATTGATTCCAGCATTAATCTCACCCTGTGCATGACGATTCCTCAGCTCAGTAACAATAGCAATCGGGTTCAACCCTGCATTCTCAGCCAGAGTATAAGGAATGACTTCAAGCGACTCGGCAAATGCCCGAATACAGTAACCTTCCATCCCATGCAAAACCTTAGCCCAAGCACCCAATTGTCTCGACAGCTCAATCTCTGGAGCACCGCCTCCAGCAATCAAAAACCTCTTGTTCACCAAACACCTCACAACACACAAAGCATCATGCAAACTCCTCTCAGCCTCATCAATCACCAACTGATTCGATCCGCGAACAAGCACAGTCGAAGTCCTCCCCATATCCTTAATCCCACTTATCTTCACAATCTTCCCTCCATCCCCAAGGGACACCTCCTCCACAAGATCAGCCTGACCCAACTTCTCAGCACGAAAATGCTCAATATTTGCAATAGGCAGACAATTCAAAGTCTTGGTAATGAACTCGATCTCATCTCTCTCCACATCCTTAATCACCAAAATCTTAGCCTTAGCAAGATAATGCAAAGATAAATCAGTAACAGCATCCCTCAAAATACTCTTTTGAATCAGAAGCACATTACAACCAGTTCCCTTAATCTTCTTAATCATACCAAGGATATAACTTCTCTCTTCCTTCAAAATCCTATCCATCTGAGAATAATCAGAGACTACAATGCTCTGTTCAATATCGGTTTTTGGTGGCGAAATCTGAAACTGAATCACACCAATTTTAGCATTTTCCATTCTAGTAGGTCCACCAGCAGCATGACTTACCTTCTTATCAAAAACCAAACCCTTCACAAGCTGGGTATCATCCACGGTGCCACCAAGCTTCTTCACAATCTTAATATCGCGAAGATCGACCTGCTCGGGTTTCTCCGGATCCACTACGGAGGTGACAGCGTCGACAGCGAGGGGAGCGAGGAGCGTAGAGTATTGACTAACGACCTTGCTATTAAGTGAAGTGCTCGCAGATTTCACAAGCGACTCGCGATCTCCGAGTTCAACGGGAACAGCCATGGCAGTAAGGATGTCAATGGCTTTAACGGCAGCTTTGTGTAGGGAGTCAGAGACGACGGTGGGGTGAATGCCACGGGTGAGGAGGAGACGACAACTGTCAAGGAGAGCTCCGGCGATGACGACAACGGTGGTTGTTCCATCTCCGGCAGCGGCGTCTTGAGATTTTGAAAGTTCGACGAGCATCTTCGCGGCGGGTTGGAGGAGTTGCATATTGTTGAGGATGGTGGCACCGTCGTTAGTAATGATGACGTCGCCGGAGGAGGTGGAGATCATCTTGTCCATACCTTTAGGGCCAAGACTAGTGCGGACGGCATCGGCGACGGATTTCGCGGCAGCGATGTTGGAATGACGGATGTCCTCCTTGCGCTTGTTGTCAGTATAGAATTCCGTCTTGGAAGATCGGGGTTGAGGAACTGCGCTTGCCGCCATTGATGAATAGATCGTAGAATTCGAAATTCGAAACCCTAATTTTTTTCTGAGAGAGAGTGGTGTATAGTGTTGTTACTTGTTATTAGTGCTTTCGGAATTTGAGTGTGTTGAGAATGTTCCAAAGGGTTCGTTGCTACATGTTGCTCAATTTGGGCCCATAATTATTTTAGTTTGGTAGATTGTGGGTTTTGATTTGGGCCAGACGTGAACATTATTTTTTTCCACAGCAAAGTATCTTCGAACCGTTATCCACATGGTAATAATCATTCTATGGCAAGAAGACTATTAAAGTATCTCCCAACCTTTTGGAATATTGGACTCTCTATTATAGCAAGTATCCTTCCCAAAAGAATCTACTTGAGATATCGCATTCATGATTATAACAAAGAGGTTGATTATAACCTTCTTTGGTTATTAATATTCTTTTATTTATTCTTAGATTATGTTTCTTATTTAGGTAAAGAATGCTACAAATAGAGTTTTAATTTAGTAAAGCATAGTTACATGACACATTTTAAGTAATTTATATTTGGATGTGCTCCACCATTGTTTTGAAACCACTCACGAGTTAGCCAACTTATGAGACCATACCTAATTCCTAAATAATTGGTCTAACTAAGTAAAGGGCAACAATCACAAGATAAAGCTTAGTCAGCACCTGCAGAACCACATATATCTATTATAGGATTATCACGCTACTTGAACGGCGCAAACCTTTATTGCGCGATTGTCATATTGCCTGGATAGTGCAGACACTACTACATAACTGAACACATCATCTGAACATGATAGTTACCCCAGTCATACGACGGGGACAAGTGATGTAAACCCTCTTAGGGTAGCCTTTGATCCCAAGGGCAAAAGAAGTCATGATGGTCCTACAACTAGGGTCAAGGCCAAGGCAGGAGTCCTTAAAGTCTCAAAGGACACAATTGACCTAGGAGAGGGTATGTGAGAATGACACAATTGACCTAGGAGAGAGTATGTGAGAATGACATTTATGTCCTTAGGTCACTTTCTACTTAGGTTTATTTTATTCCATTGAATCAAATAAATGAGATTGCATTCTCATATAGTCTTAGGAGTTTAGTTTATTTGATGCAAAAAATGTTAGTATTTAATTCATGTAATGTGGGTTGTGATTCATATATAACATGGTCCAGATTCATGACCAAGTAGTTCACCTAGGTTCAAGGGTAACTAGTCATGACTACAATGATGGAATGACAAGGCCTAGAGATAAGGAAGGAGATTTAGTGAAATATCGATGCCTAAATCAGATTAGAATCAATCCACACTGTTGGGAAAAGATTTTCCTATTTCAAATTGGTCAAATCTAACCTATCTTCAAGCAACACGGTTGGAGAAATTCAAGGGAAAGCTACCATCATTTCGGTTGGCCAAAAGGGATAAATCAAAGCTAAAAAGGGGAAGATATCTTCAATATAGTTTGTTGAGGAGATAATCTATTTCCTATCAACTAAAATTGGATCGAATTCAAATCCCTTAAAAATAGGAGCAAGCCACCACAACTCAACCATTTACATGATTTAATTAGGAGTTACATTATTATTTCATATCTATTTTTAGCCTAAGTTTTAATTAGGATTTTCCATTATGCAAGTTAATTAGGACTTAGTCTTTTATTTCAGCCC
The DNA here is from genome assembly GCF_001865875.1 of Lupinus angustifolius. Taxonomy (NCBI): domain Eukaryota; kingdom Viridiplantae; phylum Streptophyta; class Magnoliopsida; order Fabales; family Fabaceae; genus Lupinus; species Lupinus angustifolius. Next base: position 3,275,502 of record NC_032018.1, read on the forward strand.
AAGACATTCAAATTGCTTATTTATGTAATTGAATTGTCATTAATAAAATTAAGTTGAATTTTGATTAAATCTGAGTTGTTTTAGTTGAGAGCACTTCTCCTAAAAACCCTAGGTTGGTCGTGGCCACCATTAACAAGTTCTTATCAAGCTTCCTTACGTATGGCGAACCTCGTAGCTTATCAAGCTTCCGTGCTTATAGCACTTTCCCTTTCCATTCTTTCTCACCTTCACTCACCATAACCATCCAACCTTCACCTCACCCTGCTCATATATTCATATCAAAACAGCCCTAAGTTACTACCTAAAAAGACTAACCTACCAAAAAAACTCCAAACACGTTCCCTACACATCCCTAAAAAACCAAGCCAAATTACCCACCTAAAACCCTATACCCATAATCCAACCGAGCTCTTAAATCACATACCCAACCAAACACACAGCCTAGCCTATTGACCCCACACATCCGAATCAAATAATAACCAAAAACTCTAAAATTATATACTAACCGAATCCTAAACCTAGAAACCCTAGTCCTCAAGCTATTAAATGATCCTACAATTAAAGGCATCCCCTAAAGGTTATGATCAATAAGCCTAATATATGGCTATGATACCCTAGGGAGATGATAAAACAACACACCTTGGATAAAGCACTGCCCTAGTAGGGTACAAGCATATCAGGACTGCCCGGCACGGATAAAGTAGCTCATACATGTTTGGGGTACACTCGACAGAACGATCAATCATAATTACAATATCTATTACGGAATATACAATGCTCAACTCTTCTATAAATAAAAGAGACCCCTCACAAGAAAATTATACTCAATAATCTCTCTATATTCTTGTATGCTTACGTTTTATTCACATATCTTCACTTATACTGACTTGAGTGTTGAAGTGCCTCTACATGTACACATCTAAACCGTTCTAGATCAACTTTTGCCCATGCTCAATAATCAAATCAGCGTTCGAGTCATATCTCCACAGTACCCAAGAAAAGACTAGTTAATGTTACCATTGTTTAGTTAGAAAAGTGTATGTGCAACGATATATGGCTGAAAGCATAAATTTTGAAGTGTGACTTAATTTTTTGTAAATGTATTGGCAGGGGATATATTTCAATGTTTGGTTGAGGGAAAAGAAGATTGGAAGGGTGATGTTAGGATAGAATTTCCATTTGATATGGAAAGATATGAACAATCATGATAGAAGTGAGTGAAGAAATGGAGAAATGCGAAATTTATAGTACAAATAGTTTTACAGTGCAAAATTTAACCTCAGAAGGAGGAAAGGTTTCTAGTTTCTTAGAGATAAATAAAACTAAAAGTTAATGGCTCCCTCAAAAGTAAGTTATAAAAAATAGTGATACTCCCTCTCAAATTCAATCTTAGATAGAATCGCCAATTTATTTTAACTAGTTACTTGACTTATAACTTCAAATAGGTAGGAATTGCTACTGCATCAAGCTTGGCATACAATTGCACTGAAAATAAAGTATCTCCTCGTATCAGGAGATAAATTATCTCTTTAGAATCACTCATTGTTTGACATATATCTTATTTCCCTTCTTTCTAAAAGTTTTCATTTTAAAATATATCATAAAAAAAAAATAACACACATGTCAAACAATAAGTGGTTTTAAGGGAAAAAGTTTTCTCATGGGGAGATATTTTAATCTATTTTGTTACTGTAGTTGTAAATGTCTTTCTAGGTGCTATGTACCAGCCAAGTTCCCAAGTCCAAGCATTAGAAGCCAACAGTTTAAGCCTTTAAGGCATGTGCATGATCCAATAAACTTTTTTATAATATCCTTCGATACCTTCTCAAAATTTCTACAAACTCCATAGAGGAATAGCTTATCTAGAATCATAATATTTATAGTACATGTACCTAAAATATATATTTTATATTGTGTGTACCGTTATCATTTTATTATTAGTTACCTTAATTTTAGTAAGGGCTTTGTTTATGTAATAAAGTGTATAGACATATTCATACTTGAATTTAATTAATTTTATATTTTTTTCATAATGTTAAAGATGTATCCCCTGACTTAAGAATGATAAAGATCATCCTCAAAGTCACTACCTGTATAAGTGGTGAACTCCAAGGATTAAACAAGTTGTATTACTATGTTATGTTATGGATTAAATAAGTTGTCAATGGATTAATTGCAGAGATTCTTGCACCTTTTCAGCTTTTATTATGATATGCTCTCAAAAGTTGTGGAAATCACATGGGAAGAGCTTTGTCACTTTAAAATCTAGGTACACTTTCACAATTTCTTGATGATTTGGTCATAGTCATAGACATGAAGAAACATTAAATGAGAACTAAGTGAAACTCAAGATTCTTTTCACTTTTGGGCCATCAATATTCAAAACATCAAAACTTCCCCCTTGTTTAACAACTTAAAAGTTAAAAGGACAATGATAGAGTATTATCTTAAGTACGATTTAGTTACTTTATTTTAATGTATCATTAAGTTATGTTTATCATCGGTTTTTATTTACCAACTTTATGGTTGACTTATATTTGAGTTAGTCAACATTTTTGTTCAAAATTGTTCATTAAGAGCATTATATTACAATGTTTTAAAAATGAAGCTAAATACTAAATTTGCTACATATAAGATGTGAAAATTTAGCATGCTATCACATCAACCTTTTAAAATCATTGATTTATTATTAAAAATTGAATAATTTTAATTAAAAGATAAAAAACCATAAAATGAAAATAATGACATTGTTTCTCCTTTATTCTAAGTTTCTAACTACACCATCACCAACTACTAATACTATCATTGTCATCTCTGACCACTATTACCTATTTCCACAATGCTCTGATCATTATCATACATTCATCATCTTACTTACCACAGAACCTTATAATTAGGGTCATGATTATCTAATTTATACTGATTTGTTGAAAAGTTGTACAATAATTATTATTGGTCGAATTTGATTTAACAAGATTATGACTATATGATAAGTGAATATTGAGTTATTTATCTTATTTTTTATATATTTGAGCTTATTTTTTAACTTGTTTAATATTAAAATTATTTTGTTAGAATCTAGAAGACGGTTTAACCTTGTTGATTACAAAATTGTTTATATTGCATAACAATCATTTGATTAAAACTAAACATGCTTTAATTTGTGTGTTATTCTTGGAATTTAATAAAGTAGAAAAGGTTAGATGACAAACACTGACTTATAGAAGATAATATTGACATTTATGATTTTTGATGATAATAAGGTATGCGGAATAAACGATTTTCAGCATAAAAAAATAGACCAAGAACCTCAAATGAATCCACACTAGCATTTGTCCCTTTAACATATGGTGTAATTAGTTTTCTTGGCTAAATATTCGATCCGCGAACAAGCACAGTCGAAGTCCTCCCCATATCCTTAATCCCACTTATCTTCACAATCTTCCCTCCATCCCCAAGGGACACCTCCTCCACAAGATCAGCCTGACCCAACTTCTCAGCACGAAAATGCTCAATATTTGCAATAGGCAGACAATTCAAAGTCTTGGTAATGAACTCGATCTCATCTCTCTCCACATCCTTAATCACCAAAATCTTAGCCTTAGCAAGATAATGCAAAGATAAATCAGTAACAGCATCCCTCAAAATACTCTTTTGAATCAGAAGCACATTACAACCAGTTCCCTTAATCTTCTTAATCATACCAAGGATATAACTTCTCTCTTCCTTCAAAATCCTATCCATCTGAGAATAATCAGAGACTACAATGCTCTGTTCAATATCGGTTTTTGGTGGCGAAATCTGAAACTGAATCACACCAATTTTAGCATTTTCCATTCTAGTAGGTCCACCAGCAGCATGACTTACCTTCTTATCAAAAACCAAACCCTTCACAAGCTGGGTATCATCCACGGTGCCACCAAGCTTCTTCACAATCTTAATATCGCGAAGATCGACCTGCTCGGGTTTCTCCGGATCCACTACGGAGGTGACAGCGTCGACAGCGAGGGGAGCGAGGAGCGTAGAGTATTGACTAACGACCTTGCTATTAAGTGAAGTGCTCGCAGATTTCACAAGCGACTCGCGATCTCCGAGTTCAACGGGAACAGCCATGGCAGTAAGGATGTCAATGGCTTTAACGGCAGCTTTGTGTAGGGAGTCAGAGACGACGGTGGGGTGAATGCCACGGGTGAGGAGGAGACGACAACTGTCAAGGAGAGCTCCGGCGATGACGACAACGGTGGTTGTTCCATCTCCGGCAGCGGCGTCTTGAGATTTTGAAAGTTCGACGAGCATCTTCGCGGCGGGTTGGAGGAGTTGCATATTGTTGAGGATGGTGGCACCGTCGTTAGTAATGATGACGTCGCCGGAGGAGGTGGAGATCATCTTGTCCATACCTTTAGGGCCAAGACTAGTGCGGACGGCATCGGCGACGGATTTCGCGGCAGCGATGTTGGAATGACGGATGTCCTCCTTGCGCTTGTTGTCAGTATAGAATTCCGTCTTGGAAGATCGGGGTTGAGGAACTGCGCTTGCCGCCATTGATGAATAGATCGTAGAATTCGAAATTCGAAACCCTAATTTTTTTCTGAGAGAGAGTGGTGTATAGTGTTGTTACTTGTTATTAGTGCTTTCGGAATTTGAGTGTGTTGAGAATGTTCCAAAGGGTTCGTTGCTACATGTTGCTCAATTTGGGCCCATAATTATTTTAGTTTGGTAGATTGTGGGTTTTGATTTGGGCCAGACGTGAACATTATTTTTTTCCACAGCAAAGTATCTTCGAACCGTTATCCACATGGTAATAATCATTCTATGGCAAGAAGACTATTAAAGTATCTCCCAACCTTTTGGAATATTGGACTCTCTATTATAGCAAGTATCCTTCCCAAAAGAATCTACTTGAGATATCGCATTCATGATTATAACAAAGAGGTTGATTATAACCTTCTTTGGTTATTAATATTCTTTTATTTATTCTTAGATTATGTTTCTTATTTAGGTAAAGAATGCTACAAATAGAGTTTTAATTTAGTAAAGCATAGTTACATGACACATTTTAAGTAATTTATATTTGGATGTGCTCCACCATTGTTTTGAAACCACTCACGAGTTAGCCAACTTATGAGACCATACCTAATTCCTAAATAATTGGTCTAACTAAGTAAAGGGCAACAATCACAAGATAAAGCTTAGTCAGCACCTGCAGAACCACATATATCTATTATAGGATTATCACGCTACTTGAACGGCGCAAACCTTTATTGCGCGATTGTCATATTGCCTGGATAGTGCAGACACTACTACATAACTGAACACATCATCTGAACATGATAGTTACCCCAGTCATACGACGGGGACAAGTGATGTAAACCCTCTTAGGGTAGCCTTTGATCCCAAGGGCAAAAGAAGTCATGATGGTCCTACAACTAGGGTCAAGGCCAAGGCAGGAGTCCTTAAAGTCTCAAAGGACACAATTGACCTAGGAGAGGGTATGTGAGAATGACACAATTGACCTAGGAGAGAGTATGTGAGAATGACATTTATGTCCTTAGGTCACTTTCTACTTAGGTTTATTTTATTCCATTGAATCAAATAAATGAGATTGCATTCTCATATAGTCTTAGGAGTTTAGTTTATTTGATGCAAAAAATGTTAGTATTTAATTCATGTAATGTGGGTTGTGATTCATATATAACATGGTCCAGATTCATGACCAAGTAGTTCACCTAGGTTCAAGGGTAACTAGTCATGACTACAATGATGGAATGACAAGGCCTAGAGATAAGGAAGGAGATTTAGTGAAATATCGATGCCTAAATCAGATTAGAATCAATCCACACTGTTGGGAAAAGATTTTCCTATTTCAAATTGGTCAAATCTAACCTATCTTCAAGCAACACGGTTGGAGAAATTCAAGGGAAAGCTACCATCATTTCGGTTGGCCAAAAGGGATAAATCAAAGCTAAAAAGGGGAAGATATCTTCAATATAGTTTGTTGAGGAGATAATCTATTTCCTATCAATTAAAATTGGATCGAATTCAAATCCCTTAAAAATAGGAGCAAGCCACCACAACTCAACCATTTACATGATTTAATTAGGAGTTACATTATTATTTCATATCTATTTTTAGCCTAAGTTTTAATTAGGATTTTCCATTATGCAAGTTAATTAGGACTTAGTCTTTTATTTCAGCCCAAGACATTCAAATTGCTTATTTATGTAATTGAATTGTCATTAATAAAATTAAGTTGAATTTTGATTAAATCTGAGTTGTTTTAGTTGAGAGCACTTCTCCTAAAAACCCTAGGTTGGTCGTGGCCACCATTAACAAGTTCTTATCAAGCTTCCTTACGTATGGCGAACCTCGTAGCTTATCAAGCTTCCGTGCTTATAGCACTTTCCCTTTCCATTCTTTCTCACCTTCACTCACCATAACCATCCAACCTTCACCTCACCCTGCTCATATATTCATATCAAAACAGCCCTAAGTTACTACCTAAAAAGACTAACCTACCAAAAAAACTCCAAACACGTTCCCTACACATCCCTAAAAAACCAAGCCAAATTACCCACCTAAAACCCTATACCCATAATCCAACCGAGCTCTTAAATCACATACCCAACCAAACACACAGCCTAGCCTATTGACCCCACACATCCGAATCAAATAATAACCAAAAACTCTAAAATTATATACTAACCGAATCCTAAACCTAGAAACCCTAGTCCTCAAGCTATTAAATGATCCTACAATTAAAGGCATCCCCTAAAGGTTATGATCAATAAGCCTAATATATGGCTATGATACCCTAGGGAGATGATAAAACAACACACCTTGGATAAAGCACTGCCCTAGTAGGGTACAAGCATATCAGGACTGCCCGGCACGGATAAAGTAGCTCATACATGTTTGGGGTACACTCGACAGAACGATCAATCATAATTACAATATCTATTACGGAATATACAATGCTCAACTCTTCTATAAATAAAAGAGACCCCTCACAAGAAAATTATACTCAATAATCTCTCTATATTCTTGTATGCTTACGTTTTATTCACATATCTTCACTTATACTGACTTGAGTGTTGAAGTGCCTCTACATGTACACATCTAAACCGTTCTAGATCAACTTTTGCCCATGCTCAATAATCAAATCAGCGTTCGAGTCATATCTCCACAGTACCCAAGAAAAGACTAGTTAATGTTACCATTGTTTAGTTAGAAAAGTGTATGTGCAACGATATATGGCTGAAAGCATAAATTTTGAAGTGTGACTTAATTTTTTGTAAATGTATTGGCAGGGGATATATTTCAATGTTTGGTTGAGGGAAAAGAAGATTGGAAGGGTGATGTTAGGATAGAATTTCCATTTGATATGGAAAGATATGAACAATCATGATAGAAGTGAGTGAAGAAATGGAGAAATGCGAAATTTATAGTACAAATAGTTTTACAGTGCAAAATTTAACCTCAGAAGGAGGAAAGGTTTCTAGTTTCTTAGAGATAAATAAAACTAAAAGTTAATGGCTCCCTCAAAAGTAAGTTATAAAAAATAGTGATACTCCCTCTCAAATTCAATCTTAGATAGAATCGCCAATTTATTTTAACTAGTTACTTGACTTATAACTTCAAATAGGTAGGAATTGCTACTGCATCAAGCTTGGCATACAATTGCACTGAAAATAAAGTATCTCCTCGTATCAGGAGATAAATTATCTCTTTAGAATCACTCATTGTTTGACATATATCTTATTTCCCTTCTTTCTAAAAGTTTTCATTTTAAAATATATCATAAAAAAAAAATAACACACATGTCAAACAATAAGTGGTTTTAAGGGAAAAAGTTTTCTCATGGGGAGATATTTTAATCTATTTTGTTACTGTAGTTGTAAATGTCTTTCTAGGTGCTATGTACCAGCCAAGTTCCCAAGTCCAAGCATTAGAAGCCAACAGTTTAAGCCTTTAAGGCATGTGCATGATCCAATAAACTTTTTTATAATATCCTTCGATACCTTCTCAAAATTTCTACAAACTCCATAGAGGAATAGCTTATCTAGAATCATAATATTTATAGTACATGTACCTAAAATATATATTTTATATTGTGTGTACCGTTATCATTTTATTATTAGTTACCTTAATTTTAGTAAGGGCTTTGTTTATGTAATAAAGTGTATAGACATATTCATACTTGAATTTAATTAATTTTATATTTTTTTCATAATGTTAAAGATGTATCCCCTGACTTAAGAATGATAAAGATCATCCTCAAAGTCACTACCTGTATAAGTGGTGAACTCCAAGGATTAAACAAGTTGTATTACTATGTTATGTTATGGATTAAATAAGTTGTCAATGGATTAATTGCAGAGATTCTTGCACCTTTTCAGCTTTTATTATGATATGCTCTCAAAAGTTGTGGAAATCACATGGGAAGAGCTTTGTCACTTTAAAATCTAGGTACACTTTCACAATTTCTTGATGATTTGGTCATAGTCATAGACATGAAGAAACATTAAATGAGAACTAAGTGAAACTCAAGATTCTTTTCACTTTTGGGCCATCAATATTCAAAACATCAAAACTTCCCCCTTGTTTAACAACTTAAAAGTTAAAAGGACAATGATAGAGTATTATCTTAAGTACGATTTAGTTACTTTATTTTAATGTATCATTAAGTTATGTTTATCATCGGTTTTTATTTACCAACTTTATGGTTGACTTATATTTGAGTTAGTCAACATTTTTGTTCAAAATTGTTCATTAAGAGCATTATATTACAATGTTTTAAAAATGAAGCTAAATACTAAATTTGCTACATATAAGATGTGAAAATTTAGCATGCTATCACATCAACCTTTTAAAATCATTGATTTATTATTAAAAATTGAATAATTTTAATTAAAAGATAAAAAACCATAAAATGAAAATAATGACATTGTTTCTCCTTTATTCTAAGTTTCTAACTACACCATCACCAACTACTAATACTATCATTGTCATCTCTGACCACTATTACCTATTTCCACAATGCTCTGATCATTATCATACATTCATCATCTTACTTACCACAGAACCTTATAATTAGGGTCATGATTATCTAATTTATACTGATTTGTTGAAAAGTTGTACAATAATTATTATTGGTCGAATTTGATTTAACAAGATTATGACTATATGATAAGTGAATATTGAGTTATTTATCTTATTTTTTATATATTTGAGCTTATTTTTTAACTTGTTTAATATTAAAATTATTTTGTTAGAATCTAGAAGACGGTTTAACCTTGTTGATTACAAAATTGTTTATATTGCATAACAATCATTTGATTAAAACTAAACATGCTTTAATTTGTGTGTTATTCTTGGAATTTAATAAAGTAGAAAAGGTTAGATGACAAACACTGACTTATAGAAGATAATATTGACATTTATGATTTTTGATGATAATAAGGTATGCGGAATAAACGATTTTCAGCATAAAAAAATAGACCAAGAACCTCAAATGAATCCACACTAGCATTTGTCCCTTTAACATATGGTGTAATTAGTTTTCTTGGCTAAATCAAATCACCGGATCACATATAACTTGATAAAAGGGTAAGTAACGGGTCAACTTTGTTTTCATTACCACGACCATGGTTTTCAAAAATGTTATTCTATTACCTACCCCATCTATATTCTTTTCATACACATATTTCGTACAAAAATAGAGAACCATCAAATTATTCAAAATTAATATCCTTATTCTAAGACTAGTTGCAAAATTTATTATGTATCATCTACAATATAGAGATTTTACATTATTGATGTATTATCCACAATTATTTCATGTATTATATTAGTCTTAAATAAAAGTAATATATGTAAATTATATATTCAACATATAAAAAACTTAAGATTAATAGTGGGATGACATTATTAAAACATTTTTGTGATATAGAAACAATAATAAATTTCTCAAGTTAGTTAAAAAAATTGACAAATAAAATTTAATTTCAAAATTAAAAGTCTCGCCCGATCTCTGTTATCTGTTTTTAAGAATTTCCAAGACTTTTATTATGGGAAAATAACAAAATGAGTTTGTGATATTTGATAGAAGATGTAAGATAAATAACATCTCTGAAAATATCAAATAATGTGTGTAAAAGGTGAGAATACTAGATTATAAAATAATGCAAGAGAGGGAGACATATAAATCACGATATTATATACAAATAATTTGTAGTCAGTAATTCAAAAATTGTCTCTAAAACCAAAATCAACTTCTTACAAGTGGATTCTGCATAAAGCATTTTGTCAGGACAATAAGAATTGATTCATTATTTTATGCCTTTCATTCCAATTTTTCGCACAAACGTATTTGACTTGTACTCTGTATATGAGTGATATATATGAAACCCAGACATGCACGAATCTAGAGGTTTAATATTTTTTAATTAATCATACGCTGAAGTTAAGTTGGATTATATCGGAGTTATTATTGGTTAATACTATTCCTTTTTTTCTTATATTGGGATTTGCTAACGAGTACTAGCATCCTTTAAGAATTTGGTTCAATCAGTTCTAGTTTAAAAAATTGGTCTCACTTTCATCTCGTTATATTTATCATTTATTTCTTACTGGATTAAATAGAGATTATAGTATAACCCGAAATGTTTGTTTGAAATGTGAACATCCCATCCTTCTTATCTTGTCACGGAAAAACAATTAATAATTATAAGAAAAAAACATATTTACTAACCATATAAGAGTTTTATATACTATTGACTCTTCAATAAAATCAATACAAATGAATGATAGAAAATATATTAAGGGTTCATAAATTTCTATATTAATAAATAATAATGCATAGATATTACACTCTAATTTTAATATCCTTATATGATATTTAAATAGAATCTAGTTTCACAAGTTGGTTAATATTATTAACCTTATTAAATTTGTAAACATGATAAGCCCATTTCTCCTTTTGCATAATTAATTAATTGATATAAAAATATTTTTACAACAATACCATTTCATAAGCATAAAACTTTGAAAAACGCTTAAAACTTATAAGAGTTGTTATAGAAGTAGTAAGGTGCTATTTTGGTTTATAATAAATTATGGTAGGGATTATTATTTTGGATATTGTTATGATAATGTAAAAAACTCTATAAATATTAATTATTATTATCATATTCCCCTCATTTTCGGCTATGCGACCTCTTTGGAATCACCACTATGTTTTTTGATCAAAATGTAGAAAAATATATTTTAAGTCATTTTGGAATTAATTAGTCATTTTACACTAGAGATCTGGACTATGTTACGAATTAGGAAATGTATTAACATATTATCTATCTATACTAATATGGTACTCTCGATGCATGATTATTTTATACCCTAAGCTTGTTTAAATAAAAGGGAAAATAATTTTTATTTTTTGTTGTGTCTAACAAGACATATTACTTTTATTTATCCCTATAAGTACTAGAGAATCAATACTACATAGTTACTTAGAAAATAATTTATTAGTTATATATATTTTAATTTTAATATGCCATCTCTATCTAACGTGTGTGAAGTACAACTCTCATGTCGGATAACACATTTCATATTTTTAGGTTTATTATAGTGTGTGAGTTAAAAGTTAATTATTTTTTAATTATTACTTATCAATTCTAAGAAAGTGAAATACAATCCCTGTATCTGACAACACACTATATTTTAAAATTGTTGCAAGCATAATTATAATTTTTCATGTCTCATTATTTTTTATTCATAAACTTTATATAACTTTTCATTACTAAATGTTGTATTTTAATGAGTTTTAAATAAAACTGAACAAATAATCAAATTACTTAATATTTTTTATTATGAAAAACGTATTATTTAAATCAAAGTTTTAATAAATTTAAATAATTACCGTAATTATTGTTATTATCATTATTTTTTAGAAAGAAAACGATTTTACTAACTGCCATGTATTATTATAAATATTCCTATTAAAGTAGAAATAAAGTTAATAAAATCTAAACATAAAGAATATATTAAAAAGGAAAGAGAAATATTATTATTATTATTATGCTAATTATAATAAAATGTTATTAAAATATTGCCTAAATTGGAATGTTAAACATCAATATCAATATATATACAAGATCATGTTTGTTATCTCAAAAAATATGTTACTTCATATGTCATTTCCTATAACTGGCTAAAAAATATATTTAAGTTAAAATTTTACTAATTAAATGTTTTTCACTTTTTCTGATTAATTAGTACAAGTCGTATTGTTGGAGAGAAGATGTGCCAAGTATATATATATATATCAAAATGCAAATGCCTAGTAAAATAAGAGAAGAATGGATACATTACTCGAGGGTGGAATCCATGCTGAATGGGGACCAGGATTTTCTGATGATATGTCGACATCGGATTGGTTCAAACTGGATGGTGAAAGTCAAAGCTGAGGAAAAGGGCCATGCGAACGCTGAATATTGGCCAACTACGGAATTTGAACGTGCACACGGCCACAAGTGACTCTGCGTCTGTGTAGGTAATAGAGATTTGGTGCAGGCATGCCCATCTAGCAAGGCGGAAGTGTCAAGTGCCAATTGCCTGACACTGATGGTCAAAGTGTTGGACTGAGATTGTGCTCCACAAAATCACACAGCTTACCTAAACACTCTACCTAATGGTAGGGCGTAGGTCGGGTTGGGACAGGTTAAAGTTTCTCCTTATCCGGTCCTAAATGTTGGCCGGACCATTTTTATACTTGACCTCGACCATAGACCCGAAGCTAACCCGAATCCTAAATATCGATCGAGTCAGACTTTAAACTCGACATCCAAACCCTAAATATCAACCGGGACATACTTTAAACCTGACCTGACTCTAGACCCGACTAAATATCTTACATGCTTATTTTATGAATATTATGTATTATTATGAATATGTAATATGATATATGTATATATGTTTTTAATCATGTATATGTGATAAAACATTTAGAGAATCAATAATATTTTCGACCAAAAAAGTATTATTACTTTGTACATATTTGAATAGGGACATATACAAATATGATGACTGAGTGATCATGTGACATCGGGGTGGTCATGTTTGGTCTCTACCCGACCCTAAATATTGACTAGGTCTAATTTTTGAACCCTAACCCGACTCTAGACCCGATCATATTCGAACCAGATCATAATCGGGTCGTACCAGGTGAGCGAGTAGGATCGGGTCCTACTCACCCCTACCTAATGATAGAGTTTTTTTATACTATTTTTTCTCGGTTTTTTGTGTGGCTTTGTTAGGATTTTAGTGTGTGATTTCTCCTATTTAAAGAGAGATTTCAACCAATATTATGAAAGTCGAGCCAAATATCAAACCGAAAAAGGTCACTTATTAAGTTTGACCGGTTTAAACGGTTCAACCATCTGATCAGACTAGATGATTTTATATATCATTTATCATTTTTGTCTATAAATATAAAATTTTACATAATTAAAAATTACATGTGATTATATTGAAATAACATATCTTCATCTTTGGAGCAGAGTAAAACAAAACATTAGAGTAATATTCGTTTTTTTTTAAATTTTAAGTCAATCGTCTATTTCACTTCATGTGTTATTCCGGTTCAACCAGGTTTAACACGGTCAGACCAAAATTTCTATGGTTCAAAGTAGTCCAGTCCCTCATTCCGTTAACTCTATAAAATCCCACAATTATTGCATGATGTATGAATAAGTATTTGACTTTTAAAAAAAAATTGGGTACTCTATTACTTTTATTTAATTATGAAAATGAAAATGAGAGATTTTTGGCATGTGTTTTTTAGAAATATAATCCTTTTATAATTATGATAATAAGTGATCATTAAGTCACCAATTTTTTTAAATCTTATTTGAAATAAAATAAAAAAGTGATTATTAAGCCAATATTTACTGATTAAGCCTTTTTGACACGTTTTTATTTTTTATTTAAAGGGGAAAAAGGAAATTTGGGGGAAGTATTTCGAAATTGAATTTTTACAATAAGTAGTCAATTAACTGCTCGATCAAAATCTTTTTAAAAGTTTTTTATTTTAAGAGATATTGAAAATTTTCTAAATAATTGTTTGGATATGTATAAGTAAGTAGTTGCAAAATGCGAACTCAACTCTTTGGACATTATTGCTGCTATAAAAGTAACGAAACCAGCTTATGTCTCATCTGTGTGTAAGAACTAAGATAGATTAAAATGGAGAGAGAACACCAAAATGTGTCTCTCAACGTTCCTTTGATTCAAAACTCAGGGCAAGATGAAGTCATAGTTCATGATGTAGAGCAAAACAAGTCTAGTGGAATAAGAGAAAGAACAGAACTCATTGAAGAAGTGATTAAGCAATTATGGCTTGCAGGACCTTTGATATCAGTGAGTCTCTTAAATTATAGCTTACAAATTATATCAATTATGTTTGTAGGCCATCTTGGTGAGTTGGCTCTCTCTGGTGCTTCCATGGCCACTTCTTTTGCTTCTGTCACAGGTTTCAGTTTATTGGTCAGTTCGCTTCTCCTTATCTTCTCTTTTATCTTGTAGGCTCATATCTACTACTTAACCATTTAGACATTCAGTTTTTGAGTGATAATTAGTGTTTTAAATTGTGGTTGCGTTGAGAGTAATGGTTGCGGTTACTATGACTGCTCTCATTGTAGCCGTTGCGATGCGGATTGTGGCTGTTGCCGTGTGAATTAGTTCGTGATTAAAAAATATATTTGAATTCGATGCAGACTAATACAGTCCAAATGGGGTTGCGTTGCAGTCATATCACTAATCGGAGTCACACAGTATGATACGGTTACAGCGGTCACCGCAACCATAATATTACTGTTGCAAAGGTGATGCGGTGCCGTAATTTAAATCACTGGTGATGATGATCGAGTATTTCTAAAGCTAGCTTGAGATAGTTGCATAAGTATTATATAAACTAATCTTTATTCAAAGTGGAGTCTAACACTTAAGGCATACTTCATATCCATGATTGAAAAAATGGTAGTGTGAGATGATCATTTTACTCATCATAGATGAACATTTTCTTTACTCACCAGTAATGTGAGACTTTTAACACTTAATAGAAACATAACTTTGATACCTTTTATAATATACTTATGTTCTTCCCTACATGTTCGAATTATCAGTAAAATTTGATATATATATATATATAGCATAGAATGTCACTGCATAGAAACAGATTAGTTGGTTTGGCGGGAGAACTGCAAATCAATTTGCTAATACCGATTTGTGGTGCTTTCTGACTCAATACGCCCTAATTCGCGTATTGATTTCCAATTATAAGCTAACTACCATTGAAGATTTATTTTCCTCATTTTGAGCTTCAAATCATCATATGTCTAATAATACAACTTCACCAACAGAATACGAATGGGAATGAGGCTAATAGCCATAACAAAAAAATTAGAGTACGAGAAAAGAGGAGTTGCCACATAGAGAAACCATCGAAGAAGAAGATACAGCCAGGGTAAATTAGGGTTTTAATGAAATTAGATTTTAATAATATTGACCCTGGGGTATATTGAGCTTACTTGGACAACCAAAATATTTTTTATTTCTATTGATTCAATTTAAATAAAAGTATTTTTTTTATAAAAATCTTGAATTATTTTTTTCTCAAAATTTAAATGAATTATTAAATCATATTAGATTATAAATGATCCAAATTAAACCAAAGAAAATTAAAATAGAAAACTTTAAATATATTATTAATTAATATTCAACCATAATAATATAAGTATAAAGAACATATCAGACATGTTAACTAAATATACATTTAACTTACCTATAACAAAGAAAACTGCATTTCATGTTAGTATGAGTCAATCTAACGAGTTCAAAATAAATGTTTTTATTAGTCATTATCAACTGAGTTTTATGAAGCTAAGTCAATACTTATCATGTGAGTGTGAAGTGTCAAACATTTCAAACTTTGAAGGATCTACATCTACTTGATGAGGAAGAAAGCATTGTATAATGGTGTTTGTTCTGATATTAGCTACTATTGATTTTGTGTTAAAACAGATGGGAATGGCAAGTGCCTTGGACACCTTATGTGGCCAGTCATATGGTGCAAAGCAGCACCGAATGTTAGGCATACAAATGCAGAGAGCAATGTTCGTTCTTATGATTGTTAGCATTCCACTTGCAGTTATGTGGGCAAACACAAAATCCATTCTGATTCTCTTTGGCCAAGATCATGAAATAGCTACTGCAGCTGGGAACTATGCACAACTAATGGTTCCAAGCATTTTTGCTTATGGCCTACTTCAGTGCCTCAACAGATTCTTACAAACCCAAAATCTTGTATTTCCAATGGTGTTATTCTCTGGAGTGACAAGTTTACTACATATTCTTCTATGTTGGTTAATGGTATTCAAATCTGGACTAGGAGGCAGCGGAGCTGCCGTTGCGAATTCTATATCTTACTGGCTTAATGTTGTGATGCTCACGCTCTATGTCAGATTTTCTCCTTCCTGTTCAAAAACTTGGACAGGCTTTTCCAAAGAGGCACTTCAAAACATCCCTCAATTTCTCATGCTTGCCATTCCTTCAGCTGTTATGGTTTGGTAATTACATTCTCTAATATTTTCATGGTACCTATAATAAATATCGATTAAAGGGTGAGCCTCGGCATAATAGTAAAGTTGCTAGCCTTATGACCTGGAGGGTGGAAACAGTCTGTTCCCCTTCTGAGGGTAAGGCTATGTATGTCTACTCTCACCAAACTCCACTACGGATCCTCCTATCGCCGTTTTTAACATATAATAGTAGATCAATATTTACCGTGTTGTTATTTTTCTAACATTAGTAGACTTTCAATTCTATTTGAGATCCTAATGTTGATTATGCTCCACAGCTTCGAAATGTGGTCATTTGAATTGATGGTTCTCCTTTCTGGTCTTCTTCCAAATCCAAAGTTGGAAACATCAGTACTTTCTATCTGGTATGTTTCATATTTGAGATACTTTCATAAATTACAACATATACTTAACATGATGTTTTTCACCAACCTATTGTGGATTTTGTCAGCTTGAATACATCTGGAGCTGTTTGGATGATCCCTTTTGGACTCAGTGGAGCTATAAGGTTAGTTTTACTTATGAAGTTTCCTATTTTTGCCTGCTGAAATTCTGTTGCATAAGTATACAGTTTCATTATGTTTGCATCATTCTTGCAGCACTCGTATCTCAAATGAACTTGGAGCTGGTCATCCCAAAGTTGCACGTTTAGCAGTGGTTGTTGTCTTAGGATTGACCTTGATTTTGGCCGTCTCAGTCGGAACGGTGATGATACTAATACGTAACGTTTGGGGCTATGCGTATAGTAATGAAGTAGAAGTGGTCAAATATGTAGCAATTATGATGCCAATTCTTGCAATATCTAGCTTTCTGGAGGCACTTCAAAGTGTTCTTTCAGGTTTTTCTTCTTACCCATTTCTTTCATCCATTGTCCATATAGCAGCAATGACACAAAAACACTGTTACTGAAAAATAAATGGTACAGAAAGTACTTCAGAGGAAAACTTATGGTGATTGTTTACTTTAAACTGCAAGTGAAATGGTTTGTGATAGATTTGTCAACTCTAATGCAGGTGTTGCTAGAGGATGTGGATGGCAGAAAATTGGTGCCTATGTCAATCTGGGTTCATACTACTTAGTTGGGATTCCAGCTGCTGTTGTATTTGCCTTTGTTTTGCATATTGGTGGAAAGGTAAAAAGAGCTTAATTCTTTTGTTAGCATAACCATGATTGACAAAATCGCGATTTATCTAGTACCATGTTGCATAACCTTATGTCCTATGGTACCATATTTGCAAAAAAAAATTGCAATAATTTAACTTCAATCTACCTACCTGCTTAATAACTTTATGTAGGGGCTCTGGCTGGGAATTATATGTGCAGTCTTTGTTCAATCAATTTCTCTATCCATCATTACTATACGTACCAATTGGGAGCAAGAGGTGAATTTTGGTTTTTCTTTTTTTATCTCTGTCATCCTTTCATTTTTGTTTATCTATTCATAATAACTGATGTGCCTGCATTTTTTCTTCTTGAACTATTGTTTCTTATTCAGGCAAAAAAGGCTACGGATAGAGTCTATGATTCAGTAATAATACCAGATAGCAGAGTCTCATGAAGCTGCAATATTTACACATTTTACATAAATTATATTTGGATGGAAGCAAGACAAGCTTTGGTAATGTTACCACTGTTTTGTTAGAAAAGTCTAGGTGCACTGATATGTGACTGAAAGCTTAATCTGATATTCAAAATCTAAGGTTGTGTAAGATATAAATGGTGCAAGTGGCCATTGCAAGTGAAGAATATTAGTTTGTTTTATATGTATTGGCAGGGGATATATTTCAATGTTTTGTTGAGGGGAAAAGAGAATAAAAGGATTATGTTATAGAAGGAATCTTAATTTGTGATGTGTTGTGTAAAAGGATGCTAAATGTGAATTTGATCTAAAATATATGAACGACCATATGGTAGAAGTGAGTGAACAAATAAAGAAGTGAGTAAAATTTAACCTCAAAAGGGATGAATATTTTTAGTTTTTTGGAGAAAAATAAAATTAAAAGTTGTAATCTCCTTCAAAAGGAACAAGCATCATTTCCATTAAGAAGAGATAAATACTTAATTTTATTTGTATTTTTAATAACAAATGTATTATTTCATAATATATAAGATGATAAAATTGTCTTATCATATTATGTTTTTTTTTTTATTTTTTTTTATAGTACTTGCCTATGCTTACTCCTTTTGAGAGTAAGTAATACTCAAATTTGTTTTTCAGTCAATAAGGATGTTTTTCTTCAAAACCCATCATTAGGTAGGGCAATTTTATTGGTTATAATGAAGTTTTTCAGTCAACTAAGTAATACTCAAATTCAACCTTAGTTGGAAAGATTTAGTTCTAGCAGCACCATTATTTTATATAACTGCGAACCAGCAATTTTAAATATTTACTATTTAGTAATTAAAATTTAACTTAATTATTTTAGTGGTTAAAATTTAAAATTGAATTATTTGTAAGAGTAAATGTTATATTTTGTGAAGCTTAGAATGAAAGATTTTTTAAAATGGAAAATTATAATAACAACCATATTTTATAATAATAAAAACATAAAAATGAAAATTGTGTTTTGAAAATGAGAAAATGAAATAAAAATAAAAATAAAACATTTCTTAAAAGTTAGATGAATGTTTAGATGTTAAGTTTAAGGGATTGTTTAAGAAGAATAAATTAGATTTTACAATCATATATATATATATATATATATAAAAGTAGTTATGATAATTAAAATTTAGTTATTAATTACATTATCCCTTTAACATACATCCTTATGCAACTTTATGGTTATGAATGTTGTTTTATCAACCAATCATTAGAACCTTAGAGGTAAGGTTGGATTTTTGTGAGGTGTATGAAAATAATTGTTGGTAAAATAAAACTCATCATTACCTTCTTTGCTGTATTATTTTAGCACTGGATTATCCTTTTTTGGCTAATTTGAGGGAATTTCAAGAATATATTAAGTTAAACTTAAAGATAATTGGATGATCATCCAATTGGTTAGTGTTTCTCAAGTTTATCATCTTCATGGGGTCAAAGAATGACGCCAACATAAGCAAAATCCATGATCCAGGGGAATAAATGTTTTTATTTTGTATTTTTTTCTTCTCACATCCTCACATGCATTAAAGAGAATTATAAAAAAATTCATAAAATTTAAGTTCATCATTAATATAGCCTTCCATAAAGAGTTTATTTTTAATTTTTTATATAGTTATATCAACTACAATTTATTGTTCCCATATGAAAATACATTTGGGAAACAAAAAAACTACCATTTATATATACAATTTTTTTGTTAGAGCAGATGAGAAGCAATATATGATAATGATTGACACCAACAATAAAAAATATTAAAATCATATAATATTAAGTAATGATATTTTCTATTAAACCTACTACCCATAAGAAATATATATATATATGTCACTTATAAATTAATCATTAATAAATAAATTATCATATAATATATGTCATTTTTTTTGCGAATAGAATGATTAATAATAGTAGTAATATGATATATCATCTCACACTCAAATAAATAATAAATTTGACATGAGAAGAAACTTCCCAATTGGAGTAAATTGTAAAGTCTTGAGAGAGTAAAGAGTGATGCCAACGTGTAAGCAAGCTCCTCGCCACATCATCATCCTAAGGCCACGTTTCCATAAACAACATGCATATAAAGCCACGTTTCACACAAAGAGTTAGACCCCTTTATTATGATTTTGCACATTATAGCAACTTTGCATTAAATGAAATATAAAGCATTGGTGTTACAACTTTGGAGAAGACTTAGTGTGAAAATAGGTAGGAACAATGAGTATAATATTATGGAGAAAAGAGATTGGAGATGAAGCAAAGAAGCAGCTATGGTTGGCAGGACCAATGGTTTGTGTGTCTGTGTTTCAATACAGTTTACAAATGATATCTCTTATGTTTGTTGGTCATTTGGATGAGTTGCTTCTTGCTGCTGCTGCTTTGGCTACTTCATTTGTTAGTGTCACTGGTTTCAATGTATTGGTATGGTGCTCTCTTATGACATAATAATATGCTAGGTTCATTGTTTTATTACATTTTGTTAGAAATAATCTGATAAACTTAGGGTATACTTAGCATAATGATGAAAATAATCCTTTAGTCCACTTAGATAGGACTCTGGGAATTTGAATCTCTAAGGTTGCAGGTAGTGGTAGAGTTAAGTCCTATCTCACATGGGAGCTAATAGGCATAGTTGATTTGGAAGGGGAATAGAATGTTTGAGAGCCATGAAATATGTTAATGAAATGACTCTAAAGCTTTCCCTTTCTTCTTCTCCAAAACTCAACTTGCAAATAGACGTGGTTAGATAGTTTTTGGTCTTGTTGATTACAGTTACCTGAGTTGGGTATACTATGACAATAACTGCATAAGTGCATGATTTATAACCATTCAAATACACTTTATGATACTATTTTCTATAGTCATGCTTATTCCTCATTTGATTTAGATGGGACTGTCAAGTGTGCTGGACACATTTTGTGGTCAATCATATGGAGCACAACAATATGAGATGGTTGGCATACACACACAGAGAGCCATGTTGGTTAGCATTCTTGTCACCATGCCTGTTTCCTTTGTTTGGTTTTACTTAAAACCCATTCTTGTTCTTCTCCATCAAGACCATAATATATCAGCTCAGGCTGAACTATACGCCCGTTACTTAATCCCGTGCCTTTCTGCCAATGCTATTCTTCGATGCATTATTAAATTCCTACAAACTCAGAACATAGTTTTTCCTATGGTGCTAGCCACTGGAGTTACTACCTTGGTACACTTACTTGCCTGTTGGGCATTGGTTCTTAAATTTCGGCTTGGAATGAAAGGAGCTGCCATTGCTACTTGCATTTCAAATTGGTTTAACACTATAGTCCTGGCACTTTATATCAAGTTCTCCCCTTCATGCAAAAGCACTTGGACTGGTTTCTCAAGGAAATCATTGCATAACATCCCTCAATTTCTCAAACTTGCTTTCCCTTCAACAGCTATGGTCTGGTATGATATCTGTCATTGTATCAAAATTGATTTACATACAATATAGGAATAACAACTTGCACTCTAAATATTAGTTGATGTGTAAATGTCAATTTTGGTTAATATGCAACATAACATTGGTCTTCTAATATACACCATATATTGGTCTTCAATTCATAAATACATTAAATTGACCCTCCAAAAATATGCACGCTATTACTCCTTGAGGCTCTATTGTATTACCATGTTACAGCTTAGAAACTTGGATGTTTGAAATGATGGTACTCCTGTCTGGTGCTCTTCCTAATCCAAAACTGCAAACTTCAGTGCTTTCTATATGGTGAGTTTTTCAGTTGAGTTATTTAAGTGCTATGCTAATGTTTGCTCTGTATTTTATGTAGGGTACCATAGCATTGATCTTTCTTATTTGTATGCAATATTTTCCTGCATTGTTACTTGTGACCAATTTGTACTTTTATCATTCCCAGCCTTACTACATCTGGAATATTTTGGATGATACCATTTGGAATCAGTGCTGCTGGAAGGTTAGTCTTTCATGCTTAAATGTGCTGCTTATATTCTACAAAAGTGTTACTCGCACATACCTCTTTTTAGGATATAGGAAGTGTAGGAAAAAGAGATATTGGAAGAGAAGAGAGATGTGATTGGTAATGTAATTAGAAAGAAAGACAGAAAATAAAAAAGATAAGGTGTAAAAGGTGTGTGTGAGAAAGAGGATAATATATGACTTGTATATTCTATTATAGTTCATTTGCGAGTTGAGTTTTGGAAGGAAATGAGGGCTTTATAAACATCTTACAAGTGTACTTTCTAGATCCCAAGCCTTCATTTTTTCTTTCTTCTCCTCCAAAATCCAACTCGTAAAGAGACCCTTACTACCCAAAAAATTTAGTAAAAATGTGCATGCTATGCTATCAATTATCTTAGACAGTTAACATTAATTATCTTAGACAGTTAGACTGGAAGAATATTCTCACACTCTCTGACATTTTTCCCAACCTACTTTATAACCCCTGATCATCTACTCATTGTTGTTAAAAGTGTATTGATCAATGGTTATAACATACGTGTAAAAAGAGGTTAGAGAAAAAAATACATGGCAGTATCATTTTTTCTAGGACTCTCACTGGGAGTAATGTTGCAGTCACATGTTTTTTATGGTAACATTGGCCCTAACTCTCATTGCATGTTTCTTCTAAATAGTACAAGGATATCAAATGAGCTAGGAGCTGGCCGTCCAAAAGCTGCATATTTAGCTGTTAAAGTCAGCTTATTCATAGCATTCATAATGGCAATTTTAGAATTTGTGTTCCTTATGTTGGTAAGGAACATTTGGGGTCGCGCTTTTACGGATCTACATGAAGTGGTCACTTATGTGACTTCCATGATGCCAATTCTCGCGAGCTCTGCCTTCCTCGACTCAATTCAAACAGCATTCCAAGGTATTGAATAAAATCAATCAAACGGGACTTGATTCTTTCTTCAAGTCATGTACCATAGGAACTTGTGTTTATATTCCTATGTGAACTTGACCTTTGCTTATTCTTGGGTTGTGAAAAGGTATTGCAAGAGGATGTGGTTGGCAAAAGCTTGGTGCGTTTGTCAATCTAGGATCATATTATCTGCTCGGCATTCCTGTTGCGGTTGTGTTAGCTTTTGTCCTCCATATGAAAGGGGAGGTAAGATTTAACCAGTTTGATATAAAAAATAATGTCACCATTTTTTCACACAAGCTTATACCAATTAATAATGTACAAATTTGTGGTTGTCAACCACTAACCTTAAGGTTTTATGTCATCCATTGGTGTAAAAAGTGATGTAAACATACCGGATTTCTTCGTTATCATGCTGTTGCCCCATGCTTCATAGGAAACTTGTTCAACTGGAGCTAATGTTTTGTAAATGATTTTGATCTTGATGAACACAGGGGCTCTTTATAGGGATTGTATTAGCACTTATGGTGCAAGTGGTAATGTTTCTTCTTGTCACTATACGCACTGATTGGGAGAAAGAAGTAAGTCATATTCTTATCTTCAACTCAGTTTTGTTGTCAACTTTGGATTTTAACAGGGATATCTTTATTGTTCAGGCAAAAAGGGCAGCAATAAGAGTGCATGACAGTGATCAAATTGTTACTCTTTCATAGGAGAAGATCCTTCATTAACAGAAATCAGCATCAATGTCCTTATGGCAGAACCATCACCATTATTTTAGTATACAGTAGCAGTACATAATTGGTGCTGGAATTCTCTTACAAAATAAATTAATGTTTTTGGCTAAGTATTGTTTTTTTCTTAAGAGTATATGACTAATGCATGTTTAGACAGTTGGTACAAGAGATTGTCCAATAAACTTGCTCTATGGTTCATTTGATGTATACTTAGGTACATAAGTGAGTCATTGAACATGTACACTTTAAGTGTACAATAAAGCTCCCATATTTAATTAAAAATTAGAGTTTAAATTCAGTTTCCACAAATCCTCACTCAAGGCCTTCAGTGGACTTATACAAGTTTTCTTGAATGCAAATAACAAAAACTTTATGGTTACTATTTTTTATATTAATTATTTTGGATATCTAAACTAATCTTCTGTCAGAGCTACTTCTTCCTTTATGCATCTACACATCCATAGTAGCTTCATAAAGAGATGACAGAGATAAGGAATGGCATACAGTCAAAGCAGATTCAGATCATTTCTTCAAAGGCATAAGAACCCTTGGACTGATGCACTGGTCATAGAATATTCATTCTGGCTGCAGGAACTCTAGATCTAATTTTCTTTTTAAATGTGTTTTGTCAGCACTGCAGAACAAAAAGGAACTAAGTTAGATAACATTATTTACATTTTGAAAGGAAGATAAGACAAACATCTGGCACATTCTTGCATTATTCAACTATATCAAAAAGATGAAAGTTTATAAGGCATAGTAAATTCCATCATAGAAATAAGCATATTAAACAGCTAAAACTATTTCCATCTCACTTTGAAATCCTAGTTATGATTAAACATGGTTTCAGAACTTTGGTGTGAATTGCCACATATGCAGTACAGCATAGAACTATAGTACACCGTCTAATAGTGCTGTTGCTATCATAGAGCTCCACCATCTAAACAGCGATATGTTCCATTTGCCCAGCATGCTTTCACAAAACTAGTCATGAACATAACTCAGAATATATATATATAAAGCATACAAACTACACAGTGAAGATTCAATGGTCAAGATTTACTCCTCTCATTTCATAATAAACACTTTTCTCTCACCCAATATGGCCCCTATATATATATGTAAAGGAATGCTTATTTACTTCCAACCTCAATCACATCAGTAAAAGGTTTAGGGTTCATTATGCAAGCTGAAGTACTGATGAACTACCATATTGTCTACATTTTAATGTTTGACTAAGTTGAAATTACAAACTATTAGGCTTTTGGCCACTTCGAAATGATTGGATGATCAAATATTGTTTTACCTGTTAATTGTAGGTCTATTTGGAGGTTTTAATCCAAAGACAGAAAAATCTAGTGACATTGGTGCTGGATCAGTCTTGCCTGTATTGTCACCAGCTTTCTGTCTAGAACTACTAACATTGTCGTCAGTCTTATTTCTTTGCAAAGAATTGCCTTCAAACCCATCACGCCCTGGCATCACTCTCCGAGACTTTCTCGGAGGTGAAATGACAGTAGGACCCTCATGTGAATCAAAATCTGAAGCCTTAGGTTCTGTCTTGGGGGTAGGTCTTGGAAGCTTATCTGGATCTGTGGGCAGAGGTACAGAAGTAAAGTACCTAAAGTAATAGAGGAGAGACTAAATTAGGGAGAAAAGGAGAGAGTAATTATTTTCTCAATAGAATGTTTAGGACACATGCCTGTGCTCTAACGCCTGCTGAGCTGAAATTCTAACTTTTGGATCATATGTAAACATCTTTGACAATAAATCTAGAGCATCATCACTTGCCATTGGAAACAAAGAGCGCAAAGGAGGGGCGGGAACATATTGGTATTCAACATAATCAGGAAGGTATACCATATCAGGCCATTGAGAAGGTGATGGAGTTCCAAGAGCTGCGAAAATCTTTCCTAATTGATCAATATCACTTGAACCCTAACAAATGTTTAATATAAAGTCAGGAAAATACCTAAAAGAATGATGCCCAAACACACAAACGGGTGAATTAAATCAACCAAGGCAATAGATGACATATACACTCTTGGAAATTATAAAAGAAGAACAGTTACATTAAAAAAACAGAACAAGAAGAAGATGGAAGTCAAAACTCATAGTCAATAATGTCTATAAAACAGATAAACAACAGCATCTGAGTTAATCCCTTCTCATTAAAACAGCTTTGAAGGGTTCATTCAGAATGCCAATTGAACTAGATGGTTTAAGTGAAATGGTTTATCTCTTCTTCTTCTAAACAAAGTTGAATGCTCAAAATGGCCTAAAATGGTCAACTGTTAAGATAAAATCTATCTACTCCAGAAAATCAACCAGTTATGATTTACCATAAACAATCCATAAATAACTTAGTCACTGTGACAATCTTGGTTTACCTGCAGAAAGGGTCGGCGAAGAAGCAGTTCAGCAAATATACAAGCTGCAGCCCAAACATCAACCCCTGAACCATACTGCTTGGTACCAAATAATAGCTCAGGTGCTCTGTACCATCGAGCAAATACCTATTCAAGTACAAGTGTTAACTGTGTACATCCATCAACATAAAATGCAGAAGGAAAACATAAGGACGAAACACGTTATGTTCAATAATATGCAAAAACTGACATCTGGAAGAAACAACAAACTAATACAATTAAATTGAATGGAAGACAAGACTCCAGAAGAAACATTTTTATGCCATTGAAGTTGGAGAGTAAGCGGCTACTGGTTCAACAGAATGTACTCCACTCTTCAGAGAACCATAATCTTAGAACACAGGCATAAAACTAGTATACTTCTACTTAAATGCTTGGGTGTCGACTCTCCAGAATATTGTTTTCCTCTCCTGTTTTGATTTGGGCAAAAAACCAGAGAATAATGAAGATTTCAAGGTAAAATCCACTGACTATAATAAATCTAAGGTGGACCCTTTCAGTTTTGCCAATTCCAAACATCTATACTTTAGGAAAATTTTCTAGTTTTATAGCAAAAGAATCTGACAAAAGTAGGATGATTAACATAATGGTTTGAGTTTAAATTCACAGTTTACTAAGAATGCGGAGCTTGATTAAAAGAAATGAATTCATTTTCAAATTCCTCTAAGTGGTAACTCCCACATACTCAAAGGGATTCTCATGCTATTCTACATAAAGAAGCAAACCTGATGAGTGAACCTGCGGTCTGGACTTCCAAATATCCGCGCTAAACCAAAATCTGCTAGTTTCAGCTGTCCATTAGATCCTATCAACAAGTTATTTGGCTTCATATCCCTGAAAATACACAACCAAACCTTTGAACTTGGCACTAAAAGCAAGTAACAGTTTTGAAATTACCAAATCAGCAACATGGTCTACCTATGCAAAACCCATTTCTTGTGGCAAAACATAAGACCATTTAGTGTCATTTGAATGTAAGATTTGATATCGCCTGGCGAAAGAAAAATATTTCGGTCTCGAATGACAGATTCGAGATCCGTTTCCATGAATTCAAACACAAGATGCAAATTTTCCTTATGTGGGAAGGAATCTATCAACTCAATTATATGTGGATATTGAAGCTCTTTAAGGAGTTTAATTTCTCTGAGAGCTGTGAAATTCACCCCTTCTTTATGCTTGCCAAGCCGAATTTTCTTAATTGCAACCGTCTGTCCTGTCTGTTCATGCAATGAAAACATCATTATAAGAAACACCAGAAAATAATAGTACTACTATACAATCATCTTAACCACTGAAAAATGAAAATTCACATAAATTTTTATTTTTTTATATAAAAAATAACAGTACCTGAGTATCAATGGCTTTATAAACGACCCCATAGGTACCTTCACCAAGGACCTCACGCTTCAAATACCTGTCTGCTACTTTCTTCGATAGATCGAGTTCTGCCATTTTATCCCAAAAAATTGATGTAAAAAGTAAAAAAAAATATCAATTATAAATCACCCAAGGTCCAAAATTGATAATTTACAATTAGGATCGTCCGGGAATGGTTAGGGTTAGAAATGGTAAAATTGGTAAAAATTCAAATGAAATTAAGATTCAGGTGATCGTGGAGATGGTTAGTGTTTGGATTGGGTTTGAAGAGAACCCATAAATCCAATGAGAATTTGTATGTTGTTGTTGATGATGATGGTGAAATGTGAAGCCTCAAAAAGCAGAGATGGTAGCGTAAGACAGAGACAGTGATAAAGGTATAGAGGGAATGAGAGAAGAGGCTGCAACGGCTATAAGCTATTTCATATTTATCTATGATTATTTATTAACAAAATATACTATATGAGTTTTTTATATTAGTAGGGTAATTTGTTATTATTCGTGGATTAATTATTATTGATTTTTATAATTTCTTTTGGGTGGTAGAGGGTGCAAAATACTCAAAGCAAAAAATTATAGAACTGCCAGAAAAAATAACACTCAAATAATCTTTATTAATGAAAGGAATGAAAGAAGAATGAGGATGCAAAAGTATGATGACCAATACAACTATAATGATTAAAATTGTTGGTTATTTCAAGTGTTAATGAAAAAGGCTTATATAAAATAGATAGGCTAAAAATATATAAATAGATGAACTCATAGATCTAATACATTAAGGTTTTGGATGTCAAATTTATTTATATGTCTTTTCGCTTATCTAAAAATGGTATAGCCTTCTAAATAAAGACCTCCCAAATCCCAACACAAATTAGTGAAATAATATGCAAATTTTGTTGGCTTCTATGCAATAGAGCTTTAATAATCTCAAGATCTAATGCAAGCCCTTGATAAGAAGGGCATTACCTTGGAATCTATTGCAAGGGTCAATCTTTAGAGTCAAAAAGAGTGAACTACTTATTTGTGGAGTCTTACAATATTAAGAAAAAACAAGCAAGTTTCTAAGTAACTCAAATCAACCTTTAAATACGAGTTATTTAGTTGAAGATATTCACTCCATGGAGAAGAGTTGTAACATGAGTTCCAAAGTTCAGACTGTATATGATAATGTAGCGCATTATGCTTTCATAAGCATTCACACATATTGGACAAACGTTAAACGAAGAGAAATAATCATGACAAAACTGATTCTTACTAAAGATTAGTGAATCAAACTTGTCATAAGTGGTTTAATAGTTAGGGTTAAAAGTTCAAGGAATGAAGTGAAATAAGTTGTAAGTTCGAATTTCACTTACAACAAAATATTAATATACTATCATTTGTCAATAAGAAAAGATTAATGAATCATACATAAGAGCCTTTTTGAACATTATCATACACCTTGAGGCATTTAACCTCCAAATCACATAAATAATGTAAGCATCACAATGGAAAGGCTGGTGTATATATATATTTTTCTCTAAAAAGAAATAAAATGAAGAAATATATGATACAAAATAAGTAGTAAATATTGAGTATAATTTGAAAAGAAAATATAAATGTACATTGAATTTATAAAGCATATAAAAATTTAGAATAACACGAATATGTTAAAATATGGTGAAATAGAGAGTAATACAATAATTTATTTAATTATTTTTCTTATATATTTGGGGAGAGGCTTTTCTGTTTCTTCTACGGTTCTACCAGACATTACGTGTAACGGTGCAAGTAACGGTATTTTGTATTTTGTGCTGTTGTTAAGAACAGAAACGATTCTTTACCCAAATATTTTATTATTTTCATAAGAAATAATAAATTATGGCTGGTATTTATGCTGAATGCCTCAATGAGATTAAAAGGGAAAACGAAACTGAGGTGTGGTGATGAAAATTCCACGTTTTCATTTCCAAGGCTTTATTTAAGTAACTGAATGTGACTACCCACTTCACTGCTTAGGTTTAATCTGTAGGGTTTTCAACTTTTCATACTCTTCAAGAGTTCTTTTACTTATTTGAACTGTGTTTTGGTTGTTTGTTCCTGGTAATGTTTAACACTTTCTCTATATTATGAGAAAATGAGGATGGGTTTCATTGTGTTCATGGTTTCTCTACTATTCTTCTTTCTTTTGAGATGGTATTGATATTTGAGATTTGTGTGAATATATAGAATGAATTAGTTGCAGCAAGTTTTAGTTTAGGGTTGGATTATTCTATCTCTGAAAAGGGTTTGTGGAGTGGAGCTCTTTGAAGTCCAAATGAGGAAATTGCTTGGTTGATAAAGCTGCTAAGTTATGGATCCCATAGTTCTACCCATTTCATGTGTTTGAGGTAGTTCTGCGGCTTGCATATCTTGGGAGCTTCATTACCTATAAGTCTTATCTTTCTTTGGATTGAAGGGAGCTCTACACCTTCCTCTCTTTTTTTTTATCTTCTTAAATCATTATTTATTTACAGTTTCTTCATTTAATTTGTTTTTTGATCTTATATATAATATATTTGCATGGTCTAGTTCGTTTGGCTATTGTTATGGAATGTTAATTTATATTAAATGTAATACTTGACCATTTCAGAAGATCACTATTTGGGGTGTCGAGTTTTCACTCACATATTACATCACTATCTTGTTCTTCCGGTTCATTAATCTCTCATTTGGAAAAGTTAAATATTCCGAATAATTATTTCCCACCTACTTAATTTCCTTCTTCTAATCTTTAGTTGTTTGTTTATGGTGTTACTAACAGGTGGATAATGATTATGGATATAAGTGGAGTTCATAGGGAAAGACGAGTTGGAGATATATTTGTTGTGATCTTTTGATTGAGCCCCACGAAGAATGGCAAAGCCCTTATGGCTTAAAGAAAAAATATGTTATGAACTTATGATGATAAAGATAAAGGTAATGATGTAAAGAAGTTAAGAAGTTGATGGTAGACTTGTTTCTGATTTAGAAAATGTATTTGATTTTTAGGTCCGTAAGTGAAATTGACGGTTTCATCTTATATCGATCTTTTTATATATTGATTATTAATTTCATTCTTTCAGAATAATTTTAGGTCTCCTACACCTACACTATCAGATAGATTATAGAAATAATTAAAATCTAAAAAAGTGTCAAACTACTTAAATAATCAAATTTTAAAAGTTATACACCTAACGTGTGCTTCACTCATTATATAGTGAAGTTACTACTTATTTCTAAATAAACTAATCTTTCAGTTGGTTGAGAAATGTAATTGTAGAATTATTTAAATTATCAAACTGCCCACTATCTTTTTATATTGATTATGAATCTCACAATTGAAAGTGGATTTATAGAGCTTTTAATTCATAAAAATAAGTTATAAGACTCTCTCATTTTTTTAAATATCTTTTATCTTTTTATATTTTGTGAAATTATTAATTACATTATAATCTATAAGAGTAATTCCTAAAATTTATCTCCTAGAGAATGACATATCACTTTGTAACACTAAAGGGACAGGTGATCATCCCTATAAGTCCAAACAATATAGAATGGTTTCTGTAACAGAAAAAGGATATTGATAACAATGAGAACTCTTACCAATGTATAATTCTAATTGGAAATAAAGGTGATAACATAGTTCTCATTCTTATAGTTATAATGGTTCAAGCATTGAAATTTTCCTCATCTAGTTTTAGATACGACAATCTCGTAGTGTCATCAATTTACAAGTCTAACGTCAAACATAATCAAAGGTGGCATAGATAAGTTTTACATGCAACAATTTAGAGTATGGATGTTAGAGAAAGAAGTTACATTAATTTTAATTCAAGGACAAAAATGAAATTTTAAGTACAAATTAAAGAATATATATCATTACATTTTTGTTTTTTTACTCTCTTTTCATAGCACTTCCCTGGAATGATGTCATTATGATATATTATAAATCATGTTCATGTTCATTAACAGAGCATTAATTTTGAATTTTTTTTTACTATTTATTCTATGATTTTTCTTAGTTTCTCTTCTTCGAATTGGACAATTTCATTTGATCTACTCTTTTTATGATGTTTCATCATTCATTTCTAAAACTTTATTGTCTAGTGTATTAACTCATTGAATTGAATGCAACATTCTCATCTATATTACATAAAATTTATTCTTTATTAACATTTTATCACCAACATCTCATAAAATTGCAAGTTTAATAGTCACGCCATAAAAGCTTTCCTTAGGTTTGAATGAAACATTTTTATCACAAATGACACCGCTACTTATAGTTTGCATCAACATCAATTTCCCCACCATTTATATGATTAACCCACAATACCTAAATTTAGAAACTTATTATATGATCATCAACCCTTATAAAGATAAGGGTAAGATTTGTTGGCCTTTCACTAAACTTAAACTCCATATGCTTCAACTTCAACTTAAAAGGACTCTGTACTTCTAAATTTGTCTCTATATTTCTAATTTCCCATTTAGTCCCTCTATCAAATTTCGCACCAAGACAATATCAATCACAAAAAGTACTAGATTGAGAACAATAACAAAAAAGGATAACTGAAAGCAACCATATAATGATTAATAATCAAAACAAATACTTGTACTTGAAATAAATTAAAGGCCCCAAAGCCATTATCATCCAACATGACAAAAATGAACCCAAAAAATATTCAACAAACAAACTAGAGAATATCCTCGACCGTTATACAAGTAAAAAGTAACTATTTTGTCTCAAATTACAACAGACAATAGCGTCTTCATTTCTTAGAAGCTTCGCCCGATTCCCCAAACTCTGATCACACCATCGGTGTAACCACTGAACAAGGTGCTTCCATCAGCGCTCCAGTTCAAACTTGTGGCGTAGATAACCTATACAGCAATCACAAAGAGACAATAAATTAGCAAATGAATCAGAAACACCATATTTGTGATTTTGTGTGTGTGGGTGGGGGGCACAAATCAGCAACTTCATGCTATGACTAGGTTTTGAACATCATAGTACCACAATTTGGTAAAGACTACCATATCCATAAGTTAGTTTATAAAATGAGAAGGCAAAAAGAACAAATATGGCATGTACACTGCCACTGTAGAACCACCAAAAACAGTTTGTTCAATAAAATACAACTGAACATACCATTTATCCACATGATTACAAAAAAACTCAAATTGGTAAGAACATACAAATAAAATTCCTAACCCACTAACCATTCAATATTGATTAGCAATTACCAGCTATATAAAGAGGTCATGGAAAACAATTTACCTTCTTCTTGTTGGACACTCCACCGGTGGTGACATCAGCTGCAGACTTGAGATCAACCTTAAGATCCTCCACAATGCTCTTGCTCTCCAAATCCCATATCTTAATACCCTGCTCTGTAGCAGCACACAGCCAGTACCTATTAGGACTGAAGCACAAAGAATGAATAATAGAACCTGCCTCAAGCGAATACAGCTTCTTCCCTTCTGCCAAATCCCACAGCAAAATAACCCCATCTTTCCCGCCACTTGCACAAAGTGAACCATCAGGTGAAACCGCCACTGTGTTCACATACCCACTGTGCCCAGCAAGGGTGTTCTTCAGCTTGCAATTTGTCAAGTTCCAAACTTTCACAGTCCTATTGAGACAAATGCACATTAAAGAGAAGAGAAGTGGAAAAAATGGAAACCAACTTATAATGATAAATGATGGAAATGGAAAATGTGCATGATGTGAAAACGATATGGCTTCTGTAGAACAAAGCTGTCTCACCAAACTAATCATAACCATGAGCTAAAGAAATTGCATATAAATTCGGATTTTATAATAGATATTGTGTAAACAGTCAATATTAACTCTTGAGAAAAAATGCACCAAAATTTTACTTCCAGAACAATAAAAAACTCAACGATGAGTCATTACTCCTTGTAAATCTCAAATGGTAGTCAAAAAATTGTGCCTAAAGGAGACAAGTAATATCCCTAAATTTAATATGAAAATGATTATTTAAATTTACATGTGAGATTCTAGGCTATGTTTGAATATTTACTAATGTGAGATAGAATGGATTGAAGAAAAAAAATAGGGTTTTGGATGGAACGAAATAGAGTCAATTCCATCACACCTTGTTCCATTATATCTGGTTTGAAGAACTACAATACAGAAACATTATACTTTGTTCAATTATATCTGGTTTTGGATGGAATGAAATAGAGTCAATTACATTTACATCAATCAAAACATAGTCTTAAGAACTACTATCAATACATGGGACATATAGAAATTAATGTATTCACTCATTACAGTTTAAAACACTAAAGTATTAAAAATATCAATAACTAATTTAATTGTAGGCTTAAATAAATTCTAATCTATGTTCACTCGTTTCACATAACAAAAAAGTGCATTACAGGACAAAATAGGACTGAAAACAAAAATGACAATGGGTATGATTCATATCAAAATAATAAAATATAAACATTACATAAGTACCTTACAAGAAATATATGAAATCAAATTTACCTGTCCCAAGAGGCAGAAACAATGGTTGGTTGGAGGTTATTAGGGCTGAACCTCACAGCTGAAACCCAATCACTATGTCCTTCACCACCATCAGAGATAGTATACTTACACTCTCCAAGAGTGTTCCACAGCTTAATCGTACGGTCACGAGACGCCGACACGATCTGACGGTTATCAACCGAGAAAGCAACAGATAGCACATCCTTAGTGTGTCCAACGAATCGCCGTGATGAGGATCCGGCGGCGAGATCCCAGAGGCGGAGCTCTCCGTCCCAAGAGCCGGAGAGCGCAAACTGGCCATCGGAGGAGAGGACGACGTCCTGGACGAAGTGAGAGTGGCCGGTGAGACGGCGGCGGGGGACGCCGTAGGTGCGGTCCTCCTTGGTGAGGTGCCATACGATGATGGATTTGTCGCGGGAGGAGGAGACAATCATGTCGGAGTTGTCGATCGGGGTTGCGATAGCGGTTACTTCGTCGGTGTGGGCACGCAAGGTGCCGCGGAGAACGAGTCCCTCTGCCATTTTTTCTCTTCCTAGGGTTTCGAAAAGCAGCAGCAGCGGAAGGGTGAAAGTAAGGGTTTATATAGCTAGGGTGTCAATATGAGATAATGATCACAATCCGGTTTTGGGTTTTTCAGGAGAAAAAACCCGGTTGATAACCAAAACCCGGTTTAGGATTTTTTTTTTCCAAGAGAAAAAAACGTAACGAGATAATGAACTGTTTTTATGAACG
This sequence comes from Lupinus angustifolius, assembly GCF_001865875.1. Taxonomy (NCBI): domain Eukaryota; kingdom Viridiplantae; phylum Streptophyta; class Magnoliopsida; order Fabales; family Fabaceae; genus Lupinus; species Lupinus angustifolius. The sequence continues at coordinate 3,310,393 of NC_032018.1, forward strand.
AAAACAACCGGATTGAGATGAACCATGTAGATGTATTTGCCTACGGATGGGAAAATGGTTGGGCAAGTGTTGTTTTTTGCTTATTCTAACCCAATGCTTCCTACAATCAAACAGAATTTATCCCAAAATATTTTTGTTTTCATATAATAAGTTAATTAAATTCCATTAAATAACATAAAAATATATATTTTGTTTTTATGATTTTTTTTATAAATACGTAACAACTTTTAAAATGAATTAGGACACAATAAAACATAAAAAGTAGAACCTATAACCTCAATTCAACATATTTGATTTAAGGAAGGTGTCCTTGAAACCTCAATCCCAAACCCACACATATTGTGTTTGGGGAACCCATGGGAAACTCGCCCTCACATTTTTTTAGAAATTGAAAAATTAAAATTGAAAAAAAATTGTATGGTTATTAAAAACAATCTTGTATTTAATAAGTTAAGTGGGATATATAAGATAGGGCTCTTGTGAATTAGGCAGCTTATCAACTTTATAACTAAGGCTGACAATAAACCGAACTAATTTGGTATTTATTCGAAATTCGATAAATTGGGTTCATAAACCAAATGAGTCAAATTTGAACTGGAAATTGAGCTCGTTAAATAAATGAGTCAAACTTAAGTTTGATACAATTCGACTCGTTTGTTTCATGAACTAGTTCGATATATATATATATATATATAAATTAATTTTTTATTTTTATTATAATTCATGCATTATTTTTTTATATTTATTATAATTATATATATAAACAATGTTACATTTATATATAAAACCTTTTGCATTATTTTTTAAAGGGAAAACTCTATAAAAGTATCCTAAACTTTATACATTTTGCATATAGGCACCATAAACTATTTTTTTCTTCCTAATTAACCCTTAAACTTTAACTATTAGTGAAATTGCTTTCTACATAAATATATTGTTAAATTAAAAACAATTCACAACATGCCCTCATTTTCCAGCTCATTGTTAGGATTTCAAACAAGCATATTCACTTAAACTTTCTTTTCTCCTCCACTGTTTTTCGACCAAGCCTACCCTTTGATGTGTGGATGAAAAAATTCACAACCTGACTTTTCAGAGGTATTAAACTTACTAACTTAGCCATATAGATTGATTTAATTATAATAAATTACTAGAAAATTTAAAATGACTCAATGAGAAGTTCACATAACAAGACAAATCACCTGCACAAACACAAAGTTTGCAATCTCGTCATCTGCAGATACATCATTGGCTAAAAAAAATTGTTGCACCTAAAATTTATTTAAAACCATAAATATCTATTTGAAATTGTTCAAAAAAAGTAGTAATAAATCAAAAAGACAATTACATCTTTCAAATAACTATCCACAACATCATCAACAATGGATGCATCAACAATAAGATCAGAAAATTCTCTTATTGTTATGACAACTACCCCATTCTTTTTAAAGAAGTTCCTTAAGCCAACAACTACTTACTCAAACATTCCTTATTAATACCACAATAGACAAGTTATGCTTATAAGTATTAATAATCATTTTTTAATTCTGTAATTTACTTATATTCATCTTCTTAATCAATTATATATTTTGATGGTTGTTTACTTTGGATATCAACATTGAGTAACATACATTGTTGCGAGTCTCATATCGAAACAATTTCCTTGTTATTTATGAGTAATTTAATAATGTACTTATACATGGACTAACTTCACAAACTAATATAGTTTAAGGGTTAATTAGGAAGAAAAAATAATTCATAGTGCCTACTTGCAAAAGACATAAATTTTATGGGGCTTTATGCACTTTTCCCTCTTTTAAAATGAATTAGTTATTTGAGTTGGCCAAATGAACCAACTCAAACTGAATCGAACAGTTCACGAACTTAAACCGAGCTTAACTCGAGCTAAAAAAAATAACTCATATCGAACTCGAGTCTAGTTTTGAGCTGAACCGAGCTAAGCTCTAGTTCGACTAGTTTGAAGCGTATTCAATTATTTTATTAGCTGGTTGTATCAAATAAAGTCTTCTAGGTTCTGATCATATAACCCTTATTATACCAATTTAATTTTTTTCACATAGTTGATCAACTATTTATACATATATCTCAATTTCAATAGAATTTATTAGCCTCTATTGGAAAGTGAACTTATGTACATTTAAAGGGACAGCAAAAACAATTCAACATCTGAATAAACATAAAAAATTAGCTCAATACTTGGGTGTCTGTTGTAGTTTATAGTGTATAGAAAAAGAACTGAATGCCAAGGAATAAATGAGCAATGCAAAACATAAACTAACAAAATATAGGTGAAGTAGATGGAAAGCCTACATATATAATAAAAATGTAGCTGATGAATAAATGGACTCAACAATTCTGGCAGGAGTTGAAACTGATCAGCAGTTCTAGACTGCTATATGGCCTCAATCTAAATTTTGGTGTCCTGTTGTATGATTCAACCATCATAGTTTGAATAATCATCATCATATTCATAGTCATATTTCTGGTCTGCATTTTCATCGTACAAAGAATTTTCATATTCACCATCCACATTATCATCCTCAATCTCATCCATTGATCCCAATTCGTCATCTTTTATATTGTCCTCTACCTTTGACTCGATCTTATCATGATCATCAGAAGGCAGATCAAATCGCACTTTCTTTTTATTGTCGCAAGCTCCCTATTAATAATATGTTAATCTTCAAAGAAAACTTTCAAAAACACAATTATAATTTCAGTAATGTATATATTACTAATTACTTTTTACACGTAACAACCAAGTAGAGATACAACTACTAATTATACAATAGGAATACCAAACTATAAAGAAAACAAAGATTGGGATATCAAGGGCAGATAGATAAAGCAAATAATGACTATCTTATAGATCTATCATCTATGATTTAACTATCTTATGATTTGCAATGTACATACAAATAATGACTTAAATGCAAATGACATAAGATGGAATTGAAGACAATGACATTTCACCTATATCAATTATCAACTAAACATGTTTGTGGAACACTATGAGGAGAGAAATAACAAGCAAAAACTGTAAAAGGAGAGAATTACTAGTTCATATAATTTGTCCAAGTTACTGTAGTTGATTTTGGAGCTGATCCTCTGCAAACAAATACAAGTAAAAAATATCATTAGCACTGATATGCAAACATTTTTTTAGAAGACCCTAGGAAGCCAAATTAACACAACTCATATTTATTGTTGTGCTGACCAATACAACAGTAAGGACAAGATAAAATAGACTTAAATATGTTTTTTAAGTGTCAATAAAATAGGGTTCTTTTAGTTTTGGACCTTTAGTTTCCTATAAAAAAGAGTTTAGTGTTGCATCCTTCTAACTTTGAATTATCTATTTTCATCCTAGATTTTAAGTGGGTACTCTTGAGTGCTGACATTGTTGTTAATAGGAACTAATAACAATTTTTTGTTACTCCTACCTTTCTTCTTATTCCCTATCTTTGAAACCTGAAGTTTCAGAAATGACTTTAAAAAGTTGACGAAAAAAGAAACCCCAAATTTTATTAATAATTACACAAAGGAGAAAAGGATATAGCATCATAAAAAAATATAAATGTGTTGAAACAAAGGAGAAGGCATCATAATTATTTTAATGAACAAGATATCAGAATATGCATGTGTACTTTTAATAAATACCTTTTTCTCAAACATTTGGCGAGTGGCCTCTGCAGCAGATTGAAAGGGACCTGAGTTTTTTGCCTCTTGAGGTCGTCTCTGTTTCATTTCATACAAAATATTGAAAAAATTAAGCCTTGTTGGAGTTCATGCAGCATAATTGCACACATATCATAAATCATGTTCATTGAGAAATTTGCATATGTGTGCATGACGCTAGACATTGTCGGTCCTCAGCCCGGAGAAAATGTGAAGGTTGTATTAGGCAGTTGACAACTAACATAAAACTTTGTTGAATCTCTATAATATAGATCAAGAATAGGATTATCTTTTAAAAATATATTTATCGGTTGCCACAATGAAAATCCACCTCTTGACCAATTGAGCATACATTATTAACTTACTAACATCAATTATTTAATCAAAGTTCTATGTCCCATTGTTCATGGTTTTAACTAAGCAATTATTAGGCTAATATGGTCAGAAGAACAAATGAATCCCACAAATCACAACCAACATACACAAAGAACATCATCAGAAAATTGATTCAAAAGTTACCTTTCTGGTTTTTGCTCCAATGGCTACCCTGTCAGCTTGTTCCTGTAAAATAGAATAGAGATTGAGCGAAATGCAGTACATAATAATCTTCCACATAAGCCAAACTATGAAATAGAAAACAAGAGGCAAATACAATACAAGTATAAGCAACAAGCACCCACTTCAGAGTTTAGATAATGATAGAGAATGTGGATAAGCTAAAGAGAAAGTGAGAACCTTAAGATACTCTGAAAACTCATTTTCCCATAAAATCTTCTTCTGTTGCTTTGCTTCCTCATCAGCAATGTAACCATCAACCTAGTCAGCATACACCAATTTTAGCAACAAGGCACTGTGAAACATACTTAGACACCAAATACCCCATGCATAATCATTTTCCTACATAGACTTATAACCCTTTGTTCCACATACTATTTTGAAAAGATTTGATATTTCACACACGGACATTAATTTACAAACAAGATTATGACTTCCTCTACCAATTGTTAATTGTTTACATAAAAATCGGCCCTTATAGAGATCGCGGCAAGAAAAGGAAAATTAGTCAATCACAAACAACACTATCATGAATAAGAGAAGCCAATGGATGAAGCATGGAACTTGTTAATTACCTCCTGATCATCAATATCCGAGAAAGTTTCTGATTCATTGGTATTCATATCTTCATCTTCATGTGACTCATCATGTTGATCATATTTAGTGGACACATTTACAGTAGCCCCTGAAAGCATTTTATGTAAATTTGGATTCAAAAACTGTAAGCAGAAAAATCACAGTAATGGTGAGAAAGAAGTAAAAGCACCCACCAATACTTTCGGACTCAGAGGTATGTAAATTTTCTATTCTGCTCTCATCTGCACCATTTGATGCTTTCACCAACTAACCAAAAAAACAAGCAATAAATACATAAGATTTTTAAATTGAAATATTTCCAAGGCACCTAGTACTCACATTATCACTGGAATGTTCAGTTACAACTAGAATACCTACAGTCTAAAGATCTTATAAGTGCTTTAAAAGGCATGAATATGATGTTCTGGTTTGAAATATGACATCAGTGTTAGGTAAATGTATGCTGCCATTCTACCTAGTCAAAGTGTACTTACATCATCTGATTTATCGGCGCTCTCCTCGGAATGCGATTTTTCCGTTCGCTCCCTTTCAGCGCGCTGGAACGCAGGAGGATCCAAACCACCACCAAGTCCACCAGAGAGTTTATCAAACTGCAACAATCAATAGAACAATAAATGATAAGAATCTGCAGTAGTTAATAAAAGCCTTAAAAATCAGCATCAGGAAGATATTACTCACATCCCTGTAACATGTTTCACATAATCCAAGCGCAAAATAGGGAACATCACTATCCTTGTGTTCACATAGTAGATCCTTTGATGTACCATTGTTCAATTGACCATCAGGTATTTTAATTGGATTTTTTTCCTCCTCTTTTGCCATCTCATTTAACTCCTCAATCTGTAACCATAACATATTGACCAACTTTGCATTTACTTCTAAAATCAAATGAAGGCATAACAGGGAATAGGAACATACTGTCAATTTAGCAGAATCTGTATTCTCAAACTCTACTAAGCGCTTAGTCAATGTCGATTCACAGACATGGACAATCCTAAGCTGCATCGAAAATTAGCAAATTAAACGAAACATTAAGATAAGAAGAAAATTAGTAAGGCACAACTAATAACTAGAGGACTAACATCCTTAAAATTCTGAACCACCTGAAGAAAAAATTCACGAAAATCTCACAAGACTTAGATGGACTAAAAGCGCAACTAAGTCATACAGTTATGAGTTATGACATTGAATTAATAACTAAAGGACTACCATATTTTCATATTAGGAACCTTTGGGTGACATATAATAAAATTAGCAACAATCCAGAGAATGAAACTCTAACTTACAATATCTGTCTTAGAGAACTTAAAACCATGTGCAAGAGCAGCTATGTATATTGCTGCACCACATAATCCGTTAGGCTTCCTCCCTGTCTGTTTTTTAAAACAATAGCAATATCATCATAGTAATAATAACCAGTGTTGTGAAACCCGAGCCGGACGTCAAACCGGCAGAGGTCCCGTATTAGGTTTAACCGGTTTAAACGGTTAAACCGTCCGGTCTGACCGGGTGATTTCGTACATAATTAATAATTTTTATTTATAAATATATAGTTATATATAAATGTAAAACTTTATATAATTAATAATTATGTATAATTATATGAAATAATACCTCTTTATCTTTTTTTGGACCGTACTAAAACAAAATATTAGAACATTGTCCCATTTTTTTTTTAAGTGAGCCGTCCGGTTTACTTCCCGGGTTAATCCAGTTTAACCGGGTTTAACATAGTCGGACCGGATTTTTTCCGGTTCAAAGCGGTCCAACTCTCATTCGGTTAAGACGGCAAACCAGAGCCGTTTTCAAGTCCGGTCAACGGTCAGACCGGTCGGACCGTCCGGTCCGGTTTCAACAACACTTATAATAACAATATTTCTAACCAAAAAAGGAACTAAGAAAAATGCAGATCAACATCAAGTTACCTGCATCCAATCACGTTTCATGCTGGCAATAATATTCAGTGCAGTTTCGGACACACGCACATTCCTTTCCTTTAACAAATCTAAATGTAAACCAATGTGATTATGTTTCCTTGCTCAAGAAAATAATTGAGACAGAAATGTTTATATAGAAGTACTTTAAACAAAACTATACAAAATGTATCTTATGTATTTCTTAAGTGTGAGAAAACACTCTATTACTATTGGTACTGTTAGCCCTTGTTTATGAGTAGTATGACACATTTTTCCAAAGATTTTATTTTTAGATTTTCCATCACTTTCTCTCCTTTTCTCAATTGAACCTCTTCTATGAACATCAATGCACTGAGACTATACTATACTATAGACCACATATTTCACAGGTCCAATTAGAAAATGTTGAGCATGGGAAAGATACTTACTATTGGTATATTTATAAATAAACAGACTGGGATCAACAGATTTTTGAACAATTGGGTGTTCTGAGAGACTTAATACTCTACAAAGCTGCAAAAAAACTGCACCTAGCACATAACTGCACAAAAGTAAAAGACAGGAACGGAGGACATTCAGAAACACAATATTTGACGAGGGTGAATATATGTAGCCTTAGCCTTATTCTCGCAAGCGGAGAGACTATTTCCAAGATTTAAGCATATGATCTTCAGTTAACGTGGCAACAACTTTATTGTCTCGCTAAGGCTCACCATCCAAAATATAAATAAAAACAAAGGGGAAACATATAAGCAGTAATAACAAAAGAAAAGCATACTCACACATTTGTCCTTAACCAATTTGAAAAATCAATAAGAAGGTACGGCTTATCATTAGCCCTGCAGGAAGAAACATAGTTAATTTTAGCATAAAAATGAATGCAACTAATTTATACGTGGATCCAAGGCATTAATAATATGATCATGGAAGGAAAAAAGCATTCCATTAAACTCATGTAAGCACTACAGATTGTCATTTACTACTCACTAACCATTAACAACAATCATTGAGAAAGTCCTAGATGCTTCCACTATAACATTGCAAACTCAAACAACATAAGCCATATAATTCTGTCTGATGTTATTCTGCATCATTAAAGATGCCAAAACAATATTCATTGAATACTTGGCAAAAGGGTAAGAATAGACTTAAAAATGAAGAAACAATATTCATCAGCAAAAGGAATACAGTATCAATAATTAATATCATCAAAGTATTAATAAAAATATCATAATGAGAGACCCAAGAGCATAAAAATATCATACCGAAAAGCAATATAGAGACAAGCAGCTTGAACTTGTTCTGATTTACGTCCCCTTGTGAACTTTCGCTCAAGTGCTATCTTCATCACACATGAGGCATACACAATGATTATGTAAATAAAATCAAAAGATCCATCTTCACATGAATGATTGAATAAAAGAAACCAAGTCTAACAACAATGAAATTCAAAATAGTAACATACTCTATAGAAGGCCAAAGCTTGTCTGGGCATATTATAATCTTCCACTCCAAGGTTACAGCTTAAATAATTCATTTCATCATAAGCTGCAATTGCAGAGAAAATTGGCAAGGAAGAATATAAGTCATGAAATATGAACTATATTAAATTTAAAGATGGTTATTAATTATTATATTATCAGCATGTATAAGCACTAGAAAGATGATTATACAAGCTTATCTTTTAGACATGTTTCTCTATAATTCCAATCACTGCCCACACTATCAAAAAGTAGTTTACTTTCCTTGTCTCAACATAAATGTTGAACATCAGAATATTGCAGCACGAATTGAAAGATTTCAATACTATCATAATAACATGTTAAATAGTTATTGTGTACGTAAATTTTAGGTGAAAAGTCACTAGTTATGCATAACAAATGATACAACTATCTAAGTTTAACTTCATTTATAGTATAAATAAAGTGACTATTGTTGCATAACAAATAATATATACCTCTATCTAAAGTCCTTTGACGTGAAGCAGAGAACTCGCTTTGAACTGTTTTTACATAATGGCCTGATAATTGGCTCTGTATTACGAAGCAAACAAACAATAAAACTATTAGAGGAAGTTTCATCCACAGTGCAAAAGTATGAAGTTCAAAATTTTTTGCTCTGCAGATTATTTAGTATTCATGCCATCCAGGCCATGATGACATGCTTTTCTGAATTCTCTTAAGCTATCGGTCTTACAAGTAACAAATCAACAAAAAGGTCAAATTTATTTTGGAGGTGCTAGAACGGACCTAATGCAAGAATTGAAACAGGTAAACGGCTTTGAGGAATGTCTCAAAATGTCATTTCACTATTGGGTTTACCCATATCTCCAACTAAGTAGAATGCAGCATACTATGAACGGATAATCAAGAAAATTGCAGCCAAAACAAATGCCACTCCTCAACAAACCTCTCCTATGGTTGTAGTATACAATTAGTGAACTCATGTTAATGTCTGTGCAAACCTATTGGGTTGCTACATTTATTATACCTTCAAAATATCCATATTCTATCTCGTTTAGATCATCAAACTCAGGATTATAACAAGAAATATAGGGCATACTATCTTATATTGTGAATCAAATGAGCCCTAAAAAATAGTGAAGAGCTTAAGTTGATATGCTCTTTCATGCAAAATTCATATGGGGAACAAAATCTCCCTAAACGTGCCGTGATTCGTTGGCTAATTAATGTGCTGGAACCACTTGCATGGGAAAGATAGGGGACCAAAAATGAATATACAGGTTAGTGATGTGACTTATATAAGTTATATTTGTCATGCAATATTAAGGGGTCGCTAAGAATAAACCAGTTTTCATTAAAGTATAATGCATGGAAACTAAAATCCTACGAATTTGGACGTAAGAAGGTAGACACTATATGATGTGATAGTTGTTCTTATTCCTCATATATTGGATAAAAGGAATCAAAGAATCTTCACAGCTAAGAAGTACCCATGATAGATTCAAACATATTCAGCAGGAGGTGAAATGGAAGGTGGAGCATCTATGAAGACCTAAGAAGGTAGCATTGAAGAATTTCCTTGAGCTTATATGCTGTGTAATCAAGCAATGGATGTTATATGGTTGATTTTGTTGAATTGTCAGTGAACTATTTTGATCTATATTTCGCAAATGTGTTGGGGAATGTCATGTGAATTGAGATAGCTTGACTTAAGACTTTAAGTGAAAGTTAATGATTGAATGTAAAGTTTAAGCACAAAATAAAATTTTAGTAAAATTATACAAATCATCACACACTTTTTTGAACCTACCTAAATCCTCTATCATCACTTATGCATGAGAAATAAGTGTAATCTTTTAAGAAAAAATGTGATAAATGTAATTAAGTTAGTCAAAACCTATTATATTGTGGAAACAAGTCTAGTATACAAATTAATACCTATTATATTGTGGAAACAAGTCTAGTATACAAATTAATGTATATTTATTATTTTTTGTTACAAAATGTATCAACAATTCTAAAGATATATTGTTTGAATCGCTCTTATATTGTATAGTTAATGAACTAAAAATAATAAAGAGGTATTGAATCATATATTATTTGGAGTTATATTCACAATATAATAGACTAACTTAATTGTATTTATCACATTTTTTTTTTCTTTAAAGAATTAAACATATTTCTCATTCTCATGTAGGGTGGTCAAAGTATAATGAAAGTATAAAAATAATAGGGTTTATGTAGATATAAAAAAGTAAGGATGATTTTTGTAAATTCACTAAAACTCAAGGGGGTGTGAGTTTAATTTAGTGAGGTTTTAACTATTTAGTATTAACCTAAAATATGGTATTCTCTATCCCTTCATCCAAGTTTCAAAATTGAAACCCATAATCACAATTGTTGTTCCGAAATTGCACTATTAGCAAAACCACAACCATAATTACAATGAGTAAATTATATATTGCATTACCTGGCCAGAAGCACTTTTCATAAAAGTGGGCTCTTCAGAAAATAAATAGTCTTCCAACAACTTCCCACATTGATCACAACATCTGACAACATTACAAGAAACACACAAATTAACAAAAACCCAATCTCAAATAAAAACAGCTATTCAGCTTTAAAAGATAAGATCATTAAATCTCTAGACAAAAATATTTGTACAAATATATATATAGTTACTCACAAGGAGCCATCATTAAATCGCGTAGCAGAAACATTGTTACAACATTCATCACAATACACCATTCTATATTTGCAGTTGATAGAACCTCTATGTGCAGAAGATTCTTCACATTCGAGTTAGAACCCTTTTCACAGAATGCAACAAGGGCTCTGATGAATGATAATATACAAGGTTTGTAACAAAACAAGGGACGGTTGAAGCGTAGTGGCACAACAGTGGAACGTGACAATGTGGAGATGAAACACAATAAGAGGTTACGTACGTACGCAATAATAAACCATATACACTCTTATATAGGTCTAACACTCCTGGCCCAAATAGTCAACTCTATCAAATACTATAGTTGGAAAAAAAAGCAATTTTTTTGCATAATCTAATGTAACAAACCACTGATTTTACGAGGCTAATCTAATCTACTCTAATCTTTTTTTTTAGAATAAATCTAATCTACTCTAATCTTTTTATTTAGAATATATCAAATCTAATATAACGTATTCTTTTTTATTTACATAATTTATATATGAAAGTAATATTTGGAAGTTTAAAATAGTTAATTAATAATAGAAAAATATAAGTTTGAAATATAAAAATTATATTATGGTGGTAGTTATTTATTGTTTTGTCTTTTTTTTTTATCAACAATTGTTAGTATGTTAGTTGTTAATACTTAATATGTTAGTATTTTGTTATGGATGAAATTCTACCCTCGACCTCCTACACCCTACCATCAACAACCCTTATATGGTGGGACTCGAACCCACAACCTCCTACACTACAAATAATCTGCATAGAATTGATGTGGTAGTTAAAAAATAAGCGTTAATTTACATTAAGAGATATAATATTTAGAAACATGACATTAGAATTACTCCATAGAAATTATTTTATATTTTCCCTTAATCTATTAATATAGAAGATTAGTATAGATAAACATGAAATTATGAATTATAAAAGATAAAATAGGGGAACATAAAATATTTCAATGGTATTTATTTTATGTTTTTCTAATTTCTATTAGTATAAAAATTTATATAAAATATTTCATGGTAGTTATTTAATGTTTATTAATATTAGTATAGAAGATAAAGTAGGGAAACATAAAATATTTCAAGGTAGTTATTTTATGTTTTTCTAATTTCTATTAGTATTAATATAGAAATTTATATAAAATATTTCATCATAGTTATTTAATGTTTATTAATATTAGTATAGAAGATAAAGTATAGAAACTTAAAATATTCCAAGGATAGTTATTATAATATTTTTCTAATATCTATTAGTATTAGTATAGAAATTTATATAAAACACTTGATGATATTTATTTAATGTTTATTAATATTAGTATATACTAGTGTGTACAGGCACTTCGTGTCTGCCGGCGAATATTGTGTGATACTACATATTCAATTTTTATATATTTAATTTTTTTTGAATTAAAATGTATTTGTTGTATTCAGTGTACTTTATATTATATTTTTTGTGTGATTATGATAATGTTTAATTTAAGGTGAGATATGTGGTTAATTAATGCATCGGTGATAGTTGCTTAGGATTATATAGTTTTTTTTGTAAAAATTAAATAATGTTAAGGGCAATATAAAATGAAAATTACACCATGAGGGAAGTTATTTCAAGTTTTGGCTTTATATATAGTATAGATATAGATATATAGTATAGATAAAGATAAAGTTAGAAGTTATAAAATATGAAATTGGCAAATATAAACTACTTCATGGAAACTATTTTGGGTTTTGCCTTTATTAATAGTATAGAAGTATGAATAGTATAAATATATATAATATATAATAGGTTCAACATATATTTTACAAACTAATATTTATATCTAAATGGCATTAGGTTCTTCATTTTTATTCAAGGGGGTTAATTTATAGTTTTCTAATAATTCTGAATATCATAAATCAAGTACAGATTTAAAAATATGTTGACCCTGAAGATAAATTATACGGTTATGATTGAGAGATAAAATAAAAAAGATTGAGTGGAGGAATAAATGAATCTCTTGAAATAATATAAATTAATGTAAATCTAAGAAATTGAATTGATTTATGAAATTGAGTTTATATAATCAATTTGATTAAACGACAATTACAATTCATTCTCTCAATTGATATTTGTTGTTGGGATGAGCACACTAAAATGAATTAGTTCCATGTTTCTTTAGTGGATATTAATTCACTGTAGCATGTAATCTTATACTAATTTTAAATCTCACCAAGCACGGGTTTAATTTTAATGAGCAATCATGGCATATTACAAAGTTGAGAAGAAGTCTGTCAATTTTTTAACGAGAGTATATGCTTAAAAAACATGCTAAAAATGTGCTTATTGCTTAAATGTTTTTTCTGTCGCCTAGTTGAATATTTGGCAAAATTAGTCTACATATTCTAACTTCACTACATGGAGCCCTGCCTATTTCATGTTTTGGCGATTTCCATCTTTAAGTTAATTTCCAAACTCACAATGAGTTTAAATTTCAACATTTTTTATCATAAATAAAGAATAAGATTCTGATTATCTCTAAGTCTAATCTTTTTTTGTTAAACATTTCCAAACTCATATATGTCACTTAGCATTAGGTTTCAGCCACAATAATTGGTCTCTTTATATGCTTTAAATCTTAATAATTGGTCTTTTTCATTAATAATTGTTTCATAGAAAGTGTTATCTATATATATTAGATTAAGGTATATTAATAAATGAATGAAGTCGCCAAAAAGAGAAACGTTTACCATCAGTAAGTGTTAATAGAGTGAAAGTCGTAGAGGACGTTGGCCCGTAAAAGGACAGCAATGTTAGAAGTCCTATATTGAGTAGAATAACAAATTCAATGCAGTAGTTCGATGATAATGATAAGGCCCCCTCACCTAATATCAAAATCTTTGCATAATGCAATTATACTGAGTTATGTTCTTTTTGTTATTAACCAAAGCTATTCTGTCAATATGGAAAATCTAGCATGATGCATACTAACAAAATAAAAAGTTAAGATCACTTTATTCACTAATTTTATTAATCAATTTGCATTATTACAATTGAAGAAAGCCCTCACTGACAAAAAAACAGAAAACATGACTCTGCTGTTTATTGCTTCTTTTTGGTAAGTAGCTTCTTGAACCAGTATGCTGACAACTTAGGGTATCTCTTAAGGGTTTTGAAATCAACATAGACTATACCAAACCTTGATGTGTAACCCAATCTCCATTCAAAGTTATCAAGCAATGACCATGCAAAGTATCCAACCACATTTGCTCCATCATCCACTGCTTTCTTTAGTTGAGTCAAATAGCCTTTGTAAAAATTTATTCTTGTGGTGTCATACAAAGCCTCTGAAAATGTTACATTACCCGGATAATCCATGCCTACAAAAAATAAACTGTGTTACATGACATTGCTAGCAATGTTTTTACAGATGAAAGAAGAAAAGGTTTAAAATATAGTTATAGCCCCTATAGTTTTTCACTTTTTGGTTTCTTTCCCTCTATAGCTCAAAAGCTTATTTATGAGTCCTTATACTTTTACTAACAAGTATGGACATATTACTAAGAATTTTGTAAGTATAAGGGGTTAGTGTTAAACTATAGGGACCAAAGCCAAAATGGCAAAGAAAAAACTATAGGGACTAAGTTGTATTTAATCAGCAAGAAGCTAGCATTTGGTGTTACCATTTTCAGATAAGATCACAGTAGGGTTTCCATAACGCTTCTTGATGTATGTCAAGGATTTGTACATGCCCCATGGTACATTGTAAAGCCAAAATGAATATGCCTGCAAAATTCCACTCAAAACAAAGTTAATACATGATTTCATGCACTTACTGTTTTATAACAAACATCTTCAGGTACATTTAAACTTACTCTTGGACCAACAGGTTTCCCATTCTTAACATCTTCCATGTTCATGAAAAAACAAAGATAAGTCAAGGTAATAATGCACAGAAAATTTTGAAAATAATGTTTTTATAAAAGAGGCATTATCTTACAAGCAAACCCTGCATTCCAATCTTGTTGGTAGCCTGGGACTTTTGGTTTATTTGATTGGTGGGGATCATACATGTAGTAAGTCGTATATTGGTTAATACCGACGAAATCAAACGAGCCCTTGACGAGTTTAACTTCCTTCTCAGTGAACTTGGGGAGTCTATTCCCAACAATTTCTTCAATAGTTCTTGGATACTTACCATATACAAGGGGATCCATGAACCTGTGTGAATTTGAACACTATTATTGTTAACTGATACCTCTTTGAGTTGAAATGCAAGTAGTTGATTACATTATTCTCAGACAGTCATTAGAACTTTTTTCTGCATGTTCACCTTCATAGGAAACAATTTACATTCAAAATTATGTAAATGATGCCAAAGATTTTACCATCCAAGATGAAAATCACGCGCTCTTTGAGCTGCATAGTTATCCTCCTTTGATCTTGTAAGATTCTCATACCAAACAAAATCCAAGAGAATTCCAATTCTTCCCTTTTGCTTTTCCTGAAACAAGCACATTCATCATCACTACACAAACACTTTCTTGCAGTTAAAGTTAGCATACGAAGGATTACAAATACTATCATTACTTGGTACTTAAGTCTGTATCTTTCTACAGCAGCTGCATGTGATAATATCAAATTGTGGGTAACAATGTAAGGCTCAGTGCCTGAGTTACCAACAGTGCAATTTCCATATTCTTTTGAGCATCTTGCAGGGGCAAATAAACCATTATCATAGCCAAGAGCAGCCACCACCCTTGGTTCATTAAAAGTCATCCAATTCTTCACTCTGTCACCAAAAGTCTTGAAACAGAACTCTGCATAGTCTGCAAAATCTTTCCTGTAAATTTTTTAACCATTCATCAAATATTAGTTAGCCATAGTTACAGTAAGAAGGTTAGTCTATACTCTATACAATCCATTTTAATCCAAACTTATTTCAAATATTAATCTATGAAAAAATATCTCTTTGTCCAAGCCTAATGTTCCAACTTCTTATTTTATTATGTACAATGTTACTTACACTACATTGCGGCTCAATAATCCATTGTATCTCAACTCGAGAGCCAAAGGGAGGTCATAGTGGTAGAGATTTGCATAAGGAATAATGCCTGCAAGAGTTTCAGGTTAATCAAATGGGGAACAATAAGGACTAAACATTACATTTCAAATTATATGTCATGATCATGAGATGACCAAAAGGTCAAAATTTCTATTTTTGTGTGCGACACTTGTTCCGAAACAAACAAGGATAAAACTCAGATAAAGTTCTTAAAGAGCTTGTAATGTTGATCACTAGAGAAATACAGTAACATGTATTATTTTTTATCCACCCAAAAATAAAACATGCTCTATTTTTAGAGAAAATGATAGATGATATACAATGATTATAAAGCTTTATAATGACATTGCATAAATATTACATTTTTTTATTTATAGAAGTTAACACTTAAAACATCAAGCAAAAACGGAACTTCTTGTAAATGGCGTAAGAAAAAAAGACTTTCTTAACATTTACCTCTTAGTAGTAAGGAATCGATCAACCTATTGTAGTATTCTACGCCTTTCCAATTTACTTCACCAGTTCCATCTGCAGCAAAGTATACATATACTGGTCACTAATGAAAATTACATGATTATTTTTTAAATCTTATTTTGATCAAAATATGTAAAATATAAACTATAAAGTTACTTGGGAAAATTCTGGACCACGAGATTGAGAACCGATAGGCATCAAAATTAAAATGTGACATGATATCTATATCTTCCTGTCAAATTAAACAATAAACATCGTCAACCTCAAATTATTATTATTATTTCCATTAAACAACTTGAACATATATACACATAAGTATATAGATTATAGACACACTTACTTTGTAGCGGTGGTACTGATCCACAGAAACTTCTGCTGTGCCATTATTGGCGATAACCCCTGTTTTGAATTGGAAAAAAATTAAAAATATATCCCATAATGAAAGGAAAAGCATTATTTGTCATATATCATCTAATAATATAAAAATATTTAAATTGAGGATATTAAACCTACTCAAGGAAAGTAGTTCAATAAAGTAGACAAAAAAGCTTAGAGTAAAATTTATATACTTTTCTATAAAGAATGGTAATATCTTAAAAAGTTGAGGGTATTTATGGAAAGTGTTTGATTGGATCCTAGCTTTTTCACCAGAAAAGTCACATTGTGTAAGATATAGGTGGACCGCTGTAGTGCATCACGATTCACTACACAAAAAATGAGGACCGCTCTAACAACAGGAATCAAGATAAAAAAATTGAGGCAGAAATAAAAAATAATATACATATTAAAAAATTGATCAACAAATTACAAATATCGCTGAAATAGACAGCTTAGATTCGTTTAACGGAGAGTGAGTGCTTTGAAATATTTTGTAATTTGGAACATAAAAATGTATCATATATGTCATCTTTAATTTTATAAATAATAAAATAGCACTATGGATCCAAGTGATAATGAGTATTATCCCTCTGTAGCAAAATTTAGAATTTAAGTGTTGTGAAAGAAAACAAAAAAAAATAGACTTCTACTTGACATGGATTAACGACTCAGTAAAATTAGATGATAAACATTAATGTTAAAAGTTTAAAACAAAAACTAGTTATATAGATTTTTTTTGTTTCCCACATGTATCCTCGCACTGGAGGCAATCCTGTCCGAACCGGTAACATCCACAGGTACGTGGGGTTAACTCTCCAAACGAGCATTTTTTTCATCCACAAGACTTCGAACCCGGGTTCTTGCTTAAGGGGAATCAAGCATGTATCACTTGAACCAACGCACGTTGGTTAGTTATATAGATTAGTCACGACTCACGAGATGTATGCTTTATAATTTTATAATATTATTGTGCGTATCATACGCATATATTTTAATAACAATTATACTAGTACCATATGATTAAATGATCTTGCAAAAAAGGAGTGTATTAAGCAAAACGTGAGATGTACTTTAAACTGGAATATGTATTGAATTATGTTTAACTAATTTAAGCAATTAAATCATTAGACGAGATGATTTTAAATATAATTAATAATTATTTATAAATATAATTCTATATAAATATAAAACATTTTATATAATTAATAATAGTATTGAAGTAAAAAAATTTAATCTTTATTTGGACTAAATTAAAATAAAATATTAAAGTAGTATTCTGATTCTTTTTTATAAAAATTATGTGAATATTCTGTTAACTTTCCACGTTATTATGGAAAGTGAATTTAATACAATCAGATCAGAATATTCTCGATCAAACTGCCAAGTCCGATTCAGTTGTTATGTATTAAGTGTTCATTACCATTATATACATAAATTAATATGATTTATATGCATAAATTAATAGTATAGTTGAGGATATATGTATTATAATATAATATATATATATATATATATATATATAAATAATGATTGTCATAATTACACTGGTATTTTTGTCATCCTCAACTATACTAGATGTCAACATGAGAGAGGTTTTTTAAAATGAGTGCAATGTTTTATACAATAATGGTGAGGAACACATTAATTCGCAAACAATAAATAATATTTTTTTATAATATTAAATATTATTTTTATTCTTATTTAGGTTTCTTTCTGTACTTTTTCTTACAACATTTCCTTTTACTGGCAAAATCTACTTTTTCCTCATTTTTCATTAGTTAACTACAGTGGATTAGTGAATTAAAAGAGAGTAAGAATACTGTTGTATAACCTTAAAACTAATGAATGTGGTTGCTTTAAGGAGAACCTTAGTCTTAAGAAATACATAGTATGAAGAATAAGAATCGATTGAATGACGAACCTGGGTTACGGTTGATGAAATCGTCCCAAATGCTGGGGCCACGACCCTCCTGACTGGCCATACCCTCAACTTGATAAGCCGACGTCGCCGTTCCGAACAAGAATCCCTTCGGGAACGCCTCTCTGCTAAGCCCTCCCGTATCTAAATTCACCTTTTCAGGTACCACCACCGTCTCATCATGCTCCCCACCACCCGCACTACACTGGATAACTGAACCACTAAGCAGCAAGGAAAACAAGAGGCACAACAATGGAGGAGAATGTAGTAGATATGATGAAGTCACCATTTTCAAGCTTCATATGAGGATAATGTTCAAGCTTCATATAAGTGATGTATATTTATAGGGAAAATTTGTTTATATTTCCAATTTTGCCCAGCCATGAGATTATAAATTTAATTGGACAATGATATCTTTATCACAAATTTTGGATATCAAAGCTTACAGGTTACAACATATGATATTTGGAAATTATTGGTAAATAAATGTCTTTTAATTTTGGATATCACGGGCAATGGACCATACGTGGCTATGCGTGTACCTCTTTGCCTTTGGTGGTAGGTACCAATCTAGTATAAATTATTAAAATAATCAAATCTCTTTAACTTGTCATATTAACTTTTTACTTTTTTCTATTTTTATCTTAATTAAAACAATCTTATTTTATTTTTATTATATTGTCTCAACAATTTATGTACAATCAGTGGAAAATTTTATACTTCTATACTATATATAAAGTCAAAACTTGAAATAACTATCATCATTATTCTATTTTCTTATTTAGTATTATTTATTTCTAAGTAAAACTATATAATCCTAGATAATTATAATTAATACATCTCACTTTAAGTTGGATATTATAACATGAATTATATTCAATAAAAAACATTCTAATTCTCTAAAATAAAAAATACAAATTTAATACTTAATATGATAAAATAAAAATGTGGGTCGGCAAACATAAAGTCTTTGTGAACACGCTACTTAATATAAAATTATTATATTATACATCATTTATATATTCGCATTACTTTTATTTAAGAGTTGATGAAATTAAAAATAAATAGAATAATACAATAATATAAAAATTGTTACATTATCAATGCATTCATATTTTCTCTTTTATAAATAACTATGTGACTCTTTTCCTTATATCTCATACACATTCTCTTGTGTACGGTGTATTTAGGATGTGTTCAGGCTGTGAATTTATAAAATGTAGCTAAAAACTTGTAGTTATGTAGGTAGCAAGTTAGAATTTTTCTATGAAACTAGTTTTGTAAATAACTGAATTTTAGAAATTGACTGAAAATAAAATACATTATTATTTAGTTATTTTTTAATTGGGGTAATTAAATGCAAAGATAATATAAAATAATTATTTATTTTTATATTTTATTTGTAAATGGATATTAATATTTTGTTTGTTTGTTTCTTTTATTTTAATATAAAAAATTTATTTTTAGTATTTTTTTCTAAAAATGTAATATAATTAACTTACATAACTTTATAATATTTTTACATTGTTAATATTATACATGGTTAAAATATATAATATGAAAATATTTTATACTTCCATTAATAATCAAATGCAAGAATAATGTATTCATCACAAAAGATTATGAAGAAAAAAATATAAGTGATTTCTTTTTAAATAATGAGGACATAAAATGTAATTTTTAAAATATTAAAAAACAAAATTGTTAAGCAAATTATTGAAAGATATTTTCACTTTCTAAATGTTAGAAGCTTTATGAAAATAGCTTCTAAAGACTACAAACTCGTTTTTTTTAAACTAAAAGCTAGCTTCAATTTCTTTATTGACTATATTTAAATCTAGTTACACCACTCTTTTTCTCACCATCATACAGTTTTTGTAAAATAGTTAAAAAGAACACACAAATATGCTGTGCAGTCATTGTTGAAAGTAAGAACACACAAATAGTTAAAAGAACACACAAATATAAGTCATAAGTTGTATCAAGTAGCTTTTTAACAAAGCCTCATTGTTAAACCAAATAGTTTATATTTTGGCTTGTCCTTTTTATACCTGCTTGTGTTTTTACTGTGTACTTTCACATAGATATGGAAATACATCACCCAGTCAATCAGTGGCACATGGCTTGGCTAGCTAGAAGCCTCCATGGTCTGGTCCCTTTGAGAAAATGGCCACAATGCCACATATAGACTTCTTAGTGTTTCAGGAAATCTGTTTATTCTGATTCATTCTAAATATTTATATATTTTTATTATATCATTTATTATTCAGTTAGATTATTTATATTTAAGAGTTAATAATGATTAATATTAATAGTGGATAACATAAAAATAATGTAAAAAATCTTATATTATGGATACTTACTTTTTCTACTTATTTTACTAGGCAAGACATCATGCTACATAAAATGTTCCTCCTAGGATGACTTGTTTAGTTATATATAATTATTATTTACTGTCAATTTCTTATGACCTAAAAGGTTAAAACATGAATTCATTCGAAGTAACTTAAAATATTAATTATCATTTCACAAATATTAATTTCTTATTACTCCAAGATTCCATCATCATAGTAAAACCAATAAGTCACACTCATATATTAATAAAATTGAGGGAGTTCTTTGTAGAATAAATCATGAAAGGGTTCTCATTCATTCAACCTTTGCAAAACATTGCATTGTTGTTAAATCATCTACCTATTTAAAGGTTTATTTGGATATAAATTTCCTCCTCTTTGAGGGTCTTATTATACATTAGGCTTTTAGTGGAACTAATAGGTCACAGGCCTTAAAATATGCCCCTCAAAAAAACCTTCTATAATCTAACAGGTGAGTCTTGAGCCTAATATGTAGTGTTTAGTGTAATAAGTTAGATTTATTAAACGTAAGAGTTATCTATTAAGTTAGTAGTATAAGGTCTCATTAGATCTCTAGAATAATCAAAAAGTAAAGAGTTTGATTTATGAGAATAACACTTATTATAAGGGACAATTATGCACACCAAAATGACTAATTACTTACCCAAAAATATTAAAATTATACTATTTATACTACCAAAAAACTTAAGAGTTAGGCTTAGCCAACCATTTCCGCCCGTACTTTTCACATAAAAGTTTGCTTGTGAACTTTAAAATGTTGTCATATTGTAAAATAAGTACTTCAAGTTAAAAGTAACTTCCTAAAGAATATCACTAAAAAAATAAAAAGTTTTTATGAATAAGGACAATACTTGGATCAATTATTGAAATTATTGATCAAAAAATAAATAAGTATATTTTGAGTTTAATTCCAAGTAAAAATATTTATAATCAAATTGAATTAGATATTAAGTTGTTGATGCAAGTATTTTTAAACTTAATAATATTAGGTGACGAAAAATAACACAACAATTCCGATTGTATTGGTATGTGTAATGCTAACGAGAGTCAAGAATTCAACATATTAACTCATCAATTTTTAAACTCATTTACAATTTTTAATTTTCCGTGTCATAAAATTAAGTTCTTTCACACTATGATATTATATGTATTTAAATTTTGTCAAGTTAAATAATGAGGAACAGTAAATTTTGAAGGATATATCAATTTCAAAATAAATTTTTTTTAAGTTTTTTCTTATGCTTACAGAAACAATCCTCATGTAATATGTACGTTCTTAATTATGTGTGACAAAAAGTACTACTCGTACAAATGAATGGGTAACTCGTTAGTATAGTAAAATAAGTAACTCCATGTTAAAAGTAACTTCCTAAACTAAATGCTCTTCTCTTTTTATTTATAATTTCATTTTAGATTTATTATCTTTTTTATTTATTCTACTTATGATTTAATACAATAATAATAACTAGTTTTGAAATTTACCCGTATTAAATATTTTCTTGATTCATGTAATAATTAGTAAAAAATAATGATTATATAAATATAAAAACATATTTTATAAAATTCAATAAAATATAAAAAAAATTAAATAACATTTTTTATAATAGAATAGATAAATAGGAAGAAAAGAAGTAAAAGAAAAACTTAAAAGTAACTCAAAGTAAAAAAAACAGTTCATCTGCAGTGTCAGTGGGAACAAAGTCCAAAATTTCTGCCAAAAAGTCACGAGGCATGTTATTCTGCAATAATTTGGAGGATGATTTCGTCATTTAGTTATTTGTTTCATAGCCATCTTGATACTGTTGTCCCCGTTATAATTTATATGTCGGTGGAAGGCGTTTGCTTCTTCAACCCAACTTTAGTTTTATATTTATTTTTGCATATACATAAAGATTAGTAAGTTTTGCTTTTAACAATGAACAATTAATTCTCTATGTATAAAGTAAAGATCTAATATGAAAACTAGCTATATACTACATAATGCATGTGATATTAATTGGATATTTTTTCTGTTGCAGAATGTATGAAAGTATCAACAGTATATTAATTTAATGGTGTAAGATCTTGTTAGATCTAGGATAATAAAAAATTAAAAGTTCAATTCTTATAAGTGATACTTATTAGAATGAACAGTTATATACCCAAAAAGAAATAGTTATTTAATCAAAATGTAAGGAAATATATTTGATAGTACCAAAAAATACTTATTCGGTTTTTCTCTAAGTTTTAAGCTATCTTAGGCTTTCTCCTCCAATTATTTACTCAAGAATAACTAATAAAACGAGTATTAAAATTTCTTCAAAAAAATCATTTTAAGAAAGATTATAATATTTATATACTCTCAATATAAAGATTTATACACAATCAACATATTACTCATCATTAATTTATATTACTTTTAAAAAAATTAATAATAGTTAAACATAAATGTATAAAATTCATACAAAGTTAGTAACTTAATGCATACATTTTGTCACTTTTACTTAATAATAACAATATTAAAAAAACATTACACAACCTTATTTACATTTTAATTATTGAATATTAAAACGTAAGAGAGAAAACGATTTTGAATACTCAATTCTATCTATACTAATATATAAAGTCAAAACATGATTAAGAGGTAACTATGTAATTGAACAATTGTAATTTCTATATTTTGATTTTGCCTTTTACTATATCTAATGTTTTTATGTTTATCTTTGTAACATACAAGTTGCTAATAATTTTGTAATATATCTTGTAAATAATTTTGAAACATGCATAAAACAAACAAAAATTAATTAGATTTGACACATTTCCTTAATCCTCATAATATTCTATTATATCAATAACTGGTTGAAATTCCACCGTGCAGAATGGGACAAAATTTGTGGCGAAATTGAAAATTTTGAAGGAAAGTATTGTACCTCTCTATAGAAACTTTAAGCAATTTATAAGCACAAATTAAAAAATTTATAAAAACTTTGTACATATATTCGATATCATAAAAATAAGAATGTGAATCGACATATAGGAATTGTTAGTTAGCATGCTTGTAATAATAATTATTCAAGTATTATTGTTAAAATGTGAAATTGATTATATAGATTAAATAGTACCATAATTTTCTATGATAAACATGTATATCAACAAAAATCTATAAAAAAAAATTCTAACCATTGAGTCTATACTTTTTCTTGAACTTTATAAATTAGACCAACTTCATATGTAGATTAGTACACAACTTCATAAAAAATATTTAGCCCCTAGCTTGGTTTTACGGAGTCTTCTCTAGATATGTCCTCATGTAAGGTTGTTAGGACAAGTGAATTTGCTTTTATTTGAAGCTTCAATTCGAAGTCTGGGGTTCAGGGAGAGAGATTAAGAGGAGGAAACAGAAGCTTTTAGTGACTTAGATTTTTTGAAGATAAGAATAATATTGCAAAACATCTATAAATTTATATTGTTCATTAACATTTTAATCCTTTTTAAATGATCTCTTATTTAATATATGCACATATTTTTTGTCATAAGCTATGGTAGCACTAGAATGAGGTACTGTTAGGAGATTATGCAAAATGAATGCAATGACCAAAAAATATCTTTAGTGTCATCCTTAGTATACCTTATATATAGAAGAATAATTTTGAAGGAGGGGGTTGATTTTTGGATAGTAATCTATCTATATTGGATTGCATTATCCATAAAATAGGTACTTGATGATTAAATTTTGAGCATGTTGAACCCAATTTTCTTCCCACTTGCTTTATAATAATATAATAAATTATAATAAAGTAGATAGTGACTCAAAGAGCCCATCTTCCAACAAGGTTGTTGAAATTAAATGAAAATATGTCCCAATTTACTTTGTCTATTTGTTTGGATTCATATGAGTTTCAACGCAACTCACCTAGTAGGGTCAATATATATTCAATAAAACTCATTTTCTTAAGTTCTATTTCATCGGGAAGAGAAACACTGCTCTAGTTGAACACTCAATATATTTCATCATGTCTATTGGATTTGATTTATTTTTGGTTGATTCGCCTTGACGTTTTGTCTATCACTATAATCAAGATAATATTCTCATAAATGTTAATTTTAAGAATAGAAAAGCATGATTCTTCGAATCCATGATCATTTCTATTTGAAATTTCATCTTTTAAAATACTTATAATTAATAAGCACGTTTTTATTTTTCTCAAGATCATGAATTAATTTGGAGTGTAAAACTAATCTTCAACTGAGATTTAATTTTGTCCTAATCACATGTAACACGTTTTAAAGCAATTAAGAGATTTTACATGCAATGACCATGCGTGTTTTAAATTTTTTTCTTGTAAGAAGTAACTTATCAAACATAAATTTGGATCGCGCCGTGATAATCTTATTCATAAATACTTGGAAGTATTTTTACAAGGGAATTTTAAGCTGAGACTTACCTCACTTCAATGAATATTCAAAATTCAACTTTCTAAACTTTTGTTTACAACATATAAAAAACATAGAATTAGAAAATTTGAATTGAGAGTAGCATGTGTGCTAATCAAATTCGTTAATCAACAAATCACCATATGACAATGATTGAGGTTGAACCCGGACCCTTTATTAAAAGTTTATAAATATAGACCAATAAATAAATGTATTATTATAATCAATGATTGAATTTCCATTATAATTTTATCTGAACTTTTGTAAATTAAATTTTAAAGTGGCCACACTCACATGCCAACTATTATAGATTCTACAAGTACTTTTACCGCATTCATTGACACGCATGATCATGATTGTCCCCTTTGATTTACTAGTCTATAGTTCTTATACTCTGGATCATAATTTGGTTCTATCCACAACAAATCAATGATTAGAGTGATGTGTGCGCTGGCACCCACATTGTCAACACTCCAAATATAGAAAATTCACCAAAATACTTTTACAGGAAGCAACGTGAAATGGCCATAACAAAACAACTTAACCCAACGTAAATCATATAGTTTGGATTAGTTTAGTTTATTGCGTTGATTTATATTTTAGAATGGTCTAAGGTCTCTTTAATTATTAGTTTTGAATTTGGTTGGAACCAAACCAACTCATAATAGGAAAGGAACTAAAGACGGATATTGTATGTTATCAAATCATATACATTATTCGTTTTAGTAATGTTAGAATGATAAAAACTTGGATTTGATTTTGAAAGACCAATACCAATTTGAGTGAACTATCTTTGAACACCATTAATGATTTTTCGTTGTCTATTTATTTAATATCTTGTTTTTACTTATTATTGTTGGTTGTTGGTTTTATTTAGGGGAGCATATTTTTCGCCTCAATATTTGTACCACTTCATTTATTCTTTAATTTTTATTGGTTAAAAAATGCAAAATTAATATGTATAATTTTCTTATCAATGAAAACCAATGAGTACTTGAAATAGGACAAAATTTTGAGACAGGAGATATGAGTCCCTACATACAATTTTGTTTTTGGAAAGGTTATGAAGGCTTGTTATGCAGTAACCTTTGGTGGAACATGATTCGTTATTATTGGCATGGGATTGCTTACTTTTGTGGAATATTGGGAAGTGAATCTGATTTATCATTCTTGGGCTGATATTTCCACTAAAAGATAACGAGGTTGCTTGCTTCAATCACGGTTAACTTACTTGTTCTATTTTACACGTTAAGCCCATGAGCCGTTGGCAGGAATAGTGGGTATATCTGGCAATGTAGGCTGTTAGACTAAAATTGTATGTTCAGTCCACTAAAATATGGGATCTGTGGACAATGTCAATTTGCTTTTAATAGGTTTACGTAATGGAACAAAGATAGAATGTCCTAAAAAAAAAGTATGTCTTTATATTTATAGGCAATCAAACTTCAATAAGTAAGGTAAACTAAGGAGGACAACCTATAATTTGTAGAGGACAATCTTATAATTATGAGAGTCACTTGAAGTTCATATTCTTAGAAGGAAATTATGAAAGTTTTTAGTTTATTTATTTATTTGCTTAAGTTTAATAAATGAGAATTTATTCTCATGGGTAGTCTTAAGATTTAATTTTGTCTTATGAGTTATTTCATTTAAATGTTCAAGTGTTTATTTTAATTATTCATGTAATATGGGTTGAGAAATTAATTTAAGAAGATAATATGGAGATAAATATCTGAAATCCAACATGCTTGATTTATTGGAATTAATCTCATATTTTTGCTTAGAGATAATGTGAAGATTCAGTTAATTTAATCATCACAATTCAGCCCGCCATGTCAAATTGAATTTGACAACCTTTGGCATTGGAGATCAAACAAAAACGTGGAGACCAAGTCAAGCAAGCAATTTCAACTCAACCAACCTAATTTCATGCACATAATCAGTTATGATCTTATCTACATGATTAATTAGGAATTTTATTTTGTTTATTAGAATATAATTAAGATTGTATCTCAGTCTTATCTTTATTCAGCAAGGGCAGATTGCATATTTATATTTTATTTGATCATTAATAAAAGTTAAGTTTGTTTTTGAGAAAAATTGGATTGAATTCCTAAAGTTGAGTCAAAGCTCCTTAATTCGAACTTATCAAGACTTATTCTTGTGATGTTCTAAGACTCATCACCCTCTCAGTGTGGCGTCTATCAATGATCATTCATTGTGGTGAATATCATTGACTTATCAAACTCTTGAGCTTGCGTCTCCATCTTCATATCTTTTCCATCTTTCCCAGTACATCTATCCTAAAATTGGCCTAAAAATCTCTATCAATACCAAAACTGAATTATGATTTATAAAGCTCTCAATTTCAAGCTAAAACGATCCTACAAACAAAGGCATCCCCTAAAAGTTATCATCAATAACTAATATAAAAATATTAATTTTTGTTTTTATTACTTTTATTTTTAATTGAATATCACTTTTTAATTGGATAAAGACACAATTGGGGACAACCGATTTTAATTCACATGTAATGCATTGATATTAAGAATCTACACTTATTAATAGGTTTCTGTAATGCGTCTGTTCGCTGGCACCCACATTGGTAAAGGTGTGTTTGTTAAAGTCAAGCAAGAGTACTATGAAGGATTCAAAGTGATTATAAAGTAAGAGAAAACAAGTTAGATAATTATCAATATGCAATGCCCAAATTAGGAGGAAAGCTATGTAAGAAAGAGTGGGGCAATTGAAAGAAGAAGCTCAACAAGATATACATTACTACATTACTTTATACTATTTTTTTTTTATTTTGGCTGGCTTGTGAAAATAGGAAGAGATATTTATATTTTCCTTTTTTGATAATGTTTTTTTCCTGGATGAAAAGAGTAATATGCCCTAACTCTTTCCGTAAGAAAGGCTCCCATATTTTGTCAACTGTTTCAAAAACATGTCAACAAATTGAAGTGTTAAATTGCTCTCAAACATTTTTTCTTCGGAGCTTTTTCTTTCAAACAGTTGAGTATTAGTATATCAACACTAACCTAATTGGGAAGTTTTAACTCTTGAGGATTAATAAATTAAAAATAAGCTATAGATCAGGAAGTTTAATCATGGGTATTAATAATTAATAGCAAACTACTCTTGTATTAATCAAATATATAAATCCTTAAGTTGAATCCAAACTTTATCTGGATTGAACATATTTAATCGTGGTGCTAATTAAGCTATACATAATTTTTTTTTGGTTTCTCACATATACTATAGACAATCTTGTCTGAGCCGGAAACATCTACAGGTATGTAAGGCTAACTCTCTCAACGAGTATTTTTTTCATCCACAAAACTCGAATCTGAGACATTACTTAAGAGAATCAAACATATACCACTTAAATCAATACATGTTGGTAAGCTATACACAATTTGATCAAACAAAATTAGTAATATTAATTCTACAAATAAGTTAGCCTAAATATTTTAATAATTAAGTTGGAGTATTCCACCTTGGACTACCCATACATGGGATGGTGATCCTATCTAGTATTGGAATATAAGAATTATGATATGTGACAAAAAAACTCTTATGAAGTTAACAAAGGAGTACCAAATAGAGTCAATTACCCACAGCAAAGGTTAACAAAGGAGTACCAACTAGAGTCAGAAATTGATCTACAAAAGGACATGGAAGTATATGTAAGTTCTCATTTTCATATTTTCATATGTAATATATAATTATATATCATTGCTGATTTATTGTTGACCATTACTTCCATTGTGCATGACATGGCATGTCTACATCTAAAGCCAAAGTCTCCTCATGAAGGACAATGACTTCTATAATTGCTACCTAATATTGTTATCATAAAAAGTGAAAGGGACCCAATAAACAACTTTGCAAAGGTTTATTTGTTCTGGTTCACTACAAATGATTACTATGATATCTTCTTCTCAAATGCTTGAATCTTGACACCAAATTTTGGTTTGGGATTATGCCTTCTTTTTATTCAAAATCAGGTTGAGATGGAAAATTAAGTGATCTGGATAATGCCAATATATAAGGATGTACGCTTTTTTATTCCATTTTGTCTTTCTTATTCTTAAGTTCCACGATTAATGATATAATGATGTGAAGACTAGAGAGGAAAGTACATAAAAACTATAAGGAAAACAATGTGATGTGACAATTTTATTTTTAAGATTACAATGATATAATATTTTTATCTTCAAAAAAAAACGATAGGAATCTGATTCTATATAATGAGGTCCAAATCAATGTTTACAACATGAGAAAGATATTTGTCAATAAAAAGCAATGCTTATTTGGTTTTTTTATTCTTTGGCATCCCCTCATCTAATCAAAGGTTGTAGGGTTCATAAACTCAAATCTAGTGCCACATTAATGTCTACTCTTTCAGCAGTTTCGGCTATGTTTTGTTTGTTATAAGTTTGAGGAATGTTTAAATATGAGTCTACCCACCGAAATAAATAAATAATACAAAAATACTAACCAAAAGAAAATCTAATGGTTGGATAAAGTTAGACTCCTAAATATTTATAAAATCAAATATTGAAGTTAAATCTCTTGAAACTGGTCGCAATAATGTCCTCACTAGAACAAAAGGAAAAAATATTAGAGGTTGTTGATTGCTATATGGATATGATTCTTCAAATCTATCTCTAACAGTGATTTTCCTTTATCTTTTCAGCGGAACAAGTTGAAAGAATATGCGTATATATAAAAGTTTGGTGGTTATTAGCAAGAAAATATGTGACCATTAGGATCTCTATTAAATATTCATACATTTGATAATTTTGTGTGGCCTAGAATTATAGGACATTATGTGACAATGAGGATCTCTATTTTCATTTCCAAATTTATTAAGAGAAGCTCATAGAGGCTTATGAGGTGGAGGGAAAAGGGAATGAATGGATTAGAACATGGGTAGAAAAACTTAATCTTGAGTGAAAATAAATACAAGGACTTCATTTCTCCAACATAATCATCACATAGTAAATCAACAAAATCTAAAATGATCAATCTTTCCCTTAAAGCTTACCTACTCGTAAATCTAATCTCCACCAAACAAACATAAGGCTTTATTATAATTCTTCATTCTATAACTACTTGAAAGCAATGCACCATGGATATGAAGTAGACCATTATCTCACCAATAATGAGATAGACTACTATTTGCAATAAATATCCTTATTAAATAGTCACACATTATGATAAGAAGCAAATACAACTCTTATCATTTCTTGAAAGAAAATGTTTTCAAGGGAAAGTGAAGTGTGCACTTTTTGTTTTAGTTTTGCTCTTGTCATAATATGACATATCTAAGATAATGGAAATAAAAAAACTAATGTCAACTTTGGTCAAATTGTGAAACTTTCTCATGCAATACCTTTCTACGAGTCAATTTAAGCCTTTAGGCACCTAATCATATTAATTTTTCGCATATAATGCCAGAGGAAACTCAAGCAGAAAAACATTTATTTCTATGACTATACCAATCTCATAGTCTATGCATCAGTGTCTATGCATCAGTCATATAAAAACAAGAATGCATGAGCAACATGGACAACAACTTGACTAAATTAAGGTGTCAAAATCAAACAAATATTAGTTGAAAAACATTGATCAATACTCTAAATGCTAAATATTACTCCCAGGGTCAAATCTAAAACAGGGCACAACAACAAACTCACAATGAAAAATCAGGTCCTCTACTTCCTAATCCCTTTACAGATCTAACACCTCAAGTTCTTTGTTAAAAACAACTTATACAAATGGTTGATAATCAAATTGAGGACATTGTCATTCCTCCTAGCTTCATAACCAAATTAAATACGAAGTAGTTCCTTCCTAACTAGTGCCTGATTTCTACGGATTAAACATCCGGTGGTGTGGCAACTGAGGCTGGAACTGCTGTGGTGGCTGCTGATACTGGTTCGGGAACTGCTGCTGTTGTGGCTGGTACGGCTGTTGAAACTGAGGAAACTGATGTGGATAGAGCTGTTGCTGTGTTACCTGCGGGAGTTGTGGTGGTGGTTGTAGCAGTTGTTGTGGCTGCTGCTGTGGTGGTGGTGGTGGTGGTGGTTGTTGTTGTGGTGGCTGCTGGTGTTGCTGTTGAAATGTCTCATCCTCCAGTGGTGCATTAAGGTCCATAGATCCCAATACTTCCAAATCTTGAATTGCTGCAATAGCAGAGACCGGACTCTCATGAGTGAAATGTGGCTTAAGAACTTCAAGAGATTCCTTCACTTTTGATTGCTGCAAATTAATTAATTGAAGACAAATTATTATAACTTAAATTATATAATAAGAAGTTAGAAATCAAGCTACTAAACACGATTTCAACTTACAAAGTGTTCAAGTTTCCTCTTAAGGTATTCATGCTCAGCAACATTTTGTGAAGTACTAACAGAAGTTGTTCCCTATCACAACAAAAATACAAAATTATTACAAATGTTTTAGGAGAGGCACAGCACATTATTAAAAATGTGAGCAAAGTTAAGAACATGAATGGGAATGTGACTATATCTGCAAAAACAGACATGGTACACATGCATTACCTAAATTCATTCAATTTCAATGTTTGTGACTTACATACTTGGAGTATAGTAATGTAAAATATTATAATTATATTACGTATACAATATAGGAAGATTATAGTATTTTATTACATATCCAATATAAGAAGGATTTTATTAGTTCTACAGAAATTCACTCATCTTTAATTATGGACTCACATTAGTCCTACAAAGTCCACACCACTTGCAGTTTTAAGTATTACCATAAAATTGGGAAATTTTCAACGAACAGTCAGACATCACTATAAACTACTTTCAGTTATTATTAACTTGCTAAAACTGCAAAGCAAAAGTTTACAACAAATGATGCAATGGAACACAAATAAGAACAGTTTCAATAAATTTAGAAAGCAAGAAAAAAGGTATCTTGGGAACAAAAATAAATTTACGAAATCACACCAAAATTTTGATATAGAACTTGTGCACAAATTTCTATATCCATGAAGTTCCTTCCCAGATTAAATAATTCACTTATCTGAAATTCTGCATGACAACTTGCAGTTTAAACATAGAATTCATAGCTTTTCAACAGACAAATTTATTTTTGGTAAGGTTTTTTAGTTTTTAATCAGCATTAGAATAAATTACTTCAGTTTTAAACTTATGATCACCTCCAAAATCAAATCAAAGTTCAACTCAAAAATAAAATACATTTAAAACTGCACTATTGAAACATTTTCTACTTTGTCAATAAACATGATTTATGATATAACATTTTGACATCATTCAATCCATATAATTGACCTTGCCTGATGGCATAGTTTTAAGGGGTGAACATAATCAATGTAAAACTTTATCAAATCTATATGATACAAAACAACGAGCAAGGGTTGTTACAATTGCATAAATGGATGCAAGTAAAGAAACAAGTTCACCAAATTGGAAATAGCAAAATAAGGAATAGAAATTATATACATAATTTAAAGGATGAGAATAGACTTCATGTGCCCACAAGAAACAAGTGGGACGAAAAGATACGGGAATTAGACAATTCAATATTTAAGTTGCGGCACATCAATAAGACAAGATTAAGAGATGGAATGGGTACTCTTGTAGATAAGGAATGAGAGAAAGATGTAATGGATGTAAGAAGAGAATGTCAAATGAAGGATTGTCCCATTTCTAGATGTAGAGTAAGAACAGGAAAAAATATTGATATAACATTATAATATAATTCAATCCAACTAACTAACTTCATCTAATAAGACTAAGGCTTGCTTATGGATCAAAATTAATATTGACAAGGAAAATTGATAACCAATATTGCAATTGACATAACCACACACAGTGAAATAGAAAGTTAACAATAACAAAATTTGTATTACTAAAAATCCATGAAATTTACAAACATCTTCTCTCTCTACTAACTCAATTCAAATCCCAGACATTAATTAAATCCTCCAATGCCCATTTTAAACTCCACAAACTAAAGTAATCTCATTAAATGCATATTTAAGATAATTGTGGGAGCATAAATGATGAATAAAAGGAGAAAGATAAATTAGTCAAGTTGTACAACCATAACTATTCTTATATATCAAAAATTATTTCATAGTATCTTAATATCATTAATCCCCTTGAAAAAACGCGTAAAATGTATATAAAACAATAGTGGTATTAAAAAATGGAGAAATTCATGAAACTTTTTTCACAATCAATGCATCCAAAAGACAGAACTTCACTCCAAATGATAAATGAGCTCGTTAATCTAACATGCTTAAACAGTGAGTTAAACTAGGAAACAAGCAAAAAAAAAAACAAATTCACCAGAAAAACACAAGACACTAAAGGAAATTATGAATATCATAAATACTATTTTCACAATAGATGTATCCATAAAAACAAACTTTACTATCAAACAATAAATAAGCTCATGAATCTAGCATGCAAATAGAAACAGATTAACAAAATCATTGAATGACAAAATTGTTATATCACCTTCCTTGGGCGGCCCACAGGCCTCCCAAACGAACTCCTGGATCCGGCTCCCCTTCCTCTTGCACCACCACGACCACGACCGCGACCACGTCCACGACCCGAGCCAACACCACCACCAACTGGAGTTGCAGGGGCACCAGCAATCTTCTTAGGCCTCCCTCTGGTCCTCTTAGTCCCTTCAACAACCGGCACATCACCACCAGCAACAGCTACCGGCACATCAACACCAGCCACGGCTACCGGCACTTCAGCTTCAGCAGCCGAAGCAAATGGGATCGGAGTCGCCTGCTGATTTTTCGGAGGCCTTCCCGGACGCCTCTTAACTCCACTAGAAGCAGCCGCCGACGACACCACAGCTGCAGATGCTTCAGTCTTAGCGGGACGGCCAGGCTTCTTCTTATTCTTCGAACCAGGCGGACGCCCTCGACGCCCAGGCGACACGGTCGTCTTCACCTCAGGCCCAACAGAGCCCACTCCAGAACCCACAACGCTCTTCCTCGGACGTCCCGGACGCCTAACCCCACTCTCCACCACCACATCTTGCACAGGCACCGGCTGTACCTGCGGCTCATCAGAAAGCCCGAGAGCAGCCCATACAGGCTCAGCGTTTTGCTGTCCCACAACATTATCAGTCTGAACAGGAAAAGGCACAATTTGATGGACCTGAAGCTGAGCCTGAGGCTGGTCCTGTTCCTGAACCTGAATCTTTCTAGGGCGGCCCCTGGGCCTGGAAGGCTGTGCAGGAAGTGATTCAGATTGTTGAGTTTGAGGTAAAGGAGGAACAGATCTCGGAAGTATGTAAGATTTCTTCACCATTTGAAGAAGTCCGTTATCTTTCAACCGCTTCAGATGCTGAGTCAGCAAAGTGGTGTGAGTTGAAGTTGGTGGAAGCTGGTCCTTATACACTTCCTCTATGTACTTCGCTATTGCCCTTTTGCTTGAACCATCCTTTTCCTTCAGTGCTTCTATTGCTCTATAAATCATCTGCATAACACACACAAAAAAAGTAGAGTTAGAAGAATATGAATGAAAGAAAGAACCTTTGAAGAGAGAGAGAGAAAGAGAGAGATGGCTGACGTCAGCATAAGATGGATGGGTGAAGGTGGGTGGGGAGGGAATGGGAGGTGGAGGGTGGTTGTTGTTGGGTTCGTCGGTGAAAGGAACGGCGGCGGGGACGGTGACGTTGGTGGGTGGAAGAGGTGGAGGGATCGAAGAAGGGTCCATAGAGAGAGAAGTAGATTCGAAAGTTGGAAATGGAACTTGAATGAAGAGAGAGAGAGAAGAGGAATGATATTTTTGGTACAGAGAGAGAGAGAGAGAGGGTTAGGTGGCTTTGTAAAATGGGGTGAGTGTGTGTTTTTGTGTGTGGTGGAAATTGGAATTTAAAAGGGTAGAGAGAGAGAGAAAGAGTAAGAGACTTAAAACTTGAAGAGTGATGATGAGGATGATGGGATTAGACATCAATCTACACCGTTCGTCACTCTATTACATTCTGCTTGGATCTCTGACGTGGAATCTATCTCCTTCTCCTCTAACTTTTCTTATTTCTTCAAATCTAAATCAATTTTATATTTTTATTATTATTAAATAAATTTAAAATATATTAAATTTCTAAAAAACAAATAAAAATATTCAAATTTTATTTAAAAATTACAAATATTTCAAGATAAATTTATAGCTACCATTTTTGTGTTTCTTTTCAAATAGTTTAATTTTAAGTAGATTATACAAGCTACAATGCATCTATTAGTGAACATTAGTTTGTAGTATATAGTTGTGAACTTGTATCTTATACTTAAGACTTGTAACATTTACTTACCAAGGTATCTAAGTTTGCAATTGTGTAACTAGTTTATTTGAACTAAAATTATTCAGTATTTAAAGTTTATTAAAGATTAAAAATTGTATATACTATTTATTTATTGTTCAACTTTTGATTCATAATAATATTAATAGTATATAGTTAAATAAATATTAATAATTTCTTAAACTTTTATCCATTTTTTTAATTAAATAAGTATTAGAAACTTGGTAAAAGTATTGATAATTTTATATTTATTTGATTATTTTTCTACATATTTTGGTACAATTATTAGTAATTATTTTTAATAATTATTTATATATTTAGTTATTTATAATTCTCACGTATTTACCGTATAATTATCGTAAGTTGGTAAATTTTAAAATATAAAATTGATTAATAAATAATGGAAAGCACTTTTTGTTTTTGAAAACCTACTTGAATTAGTTTTATAAAAATTTGATTTTAAATATTTTTAGTGTCATCCAATTTTTGTTTTTTCAAATCACTTTCACAGCTTATTGAATGAGCCATATAGTTACAAGTTATCTGAAAAGCTACAAGGTCGTTGTATTAAATTATCATTGTAAAAAATTTATACAATCAATATATCATCTATTATTTATATGTATTACTTTTATTAAAAATGATTAATATGTAAAAAATGGATGTTACATTAATATTTTGAAAAACTTTTACATGTATATATATTAAACTTTTATTCACGTAGATATCTAATATTTATCAAAGAATATACTCTATTTACTGACAATATAAAAGTATTTATATTATTAGTGCATCATCTATTACTTAATTATCATTGACTTCTAGATTAACAATCATATATTGAATGATAAGTGGATTGGGTAAAAAAAGTTATATCCTCTGTGAATTCAAATTATATTGTGGATATAACGATTTCATTGTAAGTATTGAAACTGTCCACATAATTGAGGAGATAGATGTCATTGTAAATATCAAAATTGGTGATAAAAGAATATACGAGATTTTATTTATACAAAATTAAATTACATCAACTCTTAGTCAAAGCTTTATAAAATATGGATTATGTTGATTAATCTATGGATTAATAATTATATGCCTTATAGGTTATTTGAGAAATTTTGAACATCAATATATAACCAAATAGTATTAGTTTTCATTTCTATAAAATATATATTATGATAATTTGACATATATAGATGAATTATTGAACAATGTTGAATTTTTGTGAATTTTTTATATAAGATCTATAGAAAATCAGCTTTATTGGTTTGATAAATGTATTTTATATAAAAAATGTCTGGTAGTCTGAATATGATTTAACTTTGAGTTAAATGATTTATTACCCATAAAAGAAAAATATTGCCTTCCCCCTAAAAAAGGAAGAAAAGAAAACACATTTCTAGTTATCAAACTCAAACACCCATTTCAAATTTCTATATGATGCTGGGTTGTTTTCGACTCACATTACAAAACAAATTAACTGAAAATATTGACTTTTATCCGGATAGCTGTCGAGTAATTATAGTTTTTCTAATTGAAAACAATAGTTACTCATTTATTTCGATAGCTAGCAACACAATTGTCATAAATAATTTCTTACTTGCATTAAATAGCTTATGAGTAGTAGGGATAATAAAAGGACGGAACATGTGTGGGTAGTGTTTATTCATGCTCATACCCACACCTTACTAGCAGTGAATAGTTTTTAAATTAAATTGCATATTTATATATTATGTAATAATTATCATTACTGTGTATATGTAATACTAATAATATATAATCTTAATGTTGTAAAATATTATAATACAGAAATACTTAATTAATAAAATAATTTATAAATGTATTAGTACTTATAAGATTGGTATCTCGATCCATATTTTTACTCATAAATTATTATTACTAGCGTGTCGATAGACACTTTGTGTTTGTCAATCCGCATTCTTATTTTATGATATTAAATATTAACTTTTTATTTTTTATTTTAGAGAATTAGAGTATTTTTTATTGGATGTACTTCATGTTATAATTTTGTATTTGTTATAATATTCAATTTAAAGTGAAATATATTAATTATAGTTATCTAGGATTATATGATTTTACTTTATAAATAAAAAATATTAAGGGCAAAATAGAAAAATAAAATAGTGGTGGTAATTATTTCAACTTTTGACTTTATATAGTATAAGAAATATAGATATATAGTATAGATAGATAATCCTTCTCAACATTTTTGTGGGTATTTACTTGTTAGATATTTTTCTCATCTTTACAAGTTAGTATACTAAAGTACATTGTAACAAAGAGCATGGGGGAGCAATGTAAAAATATGCATTGACAATCAAAATAATCATTGGTTAAAGTTAGCTAATATTATATAAAATCAATATATTAAATAAAAATAATATATTTAATATCCTTAAAATATTTAAAAATGTTTTACATTTGATTTAACTATTAAAATAATATAATTCTACGAAATAATTGCACATGTCGTTTCCTTTTTTTTGTTATAATAGTCTACCTCTGAGTGGTTTTTAATTCTACATTTATATTACATACTTCCCATTTTCTCTGCATAATGAGATTCAATCCTTATAGTTTTTAGCTATGAAGCACGGATACTGGTACGTGTGTCGAGTACGATACATATCCGATACGTCGATATGCGTTTTTCCAAAATACAGGATACGATACGTTCAAGGATACGCGTATAAAATAATAAAAACACATAAAATATGATAAAATTATAAGTGTAAATTAAAATATCCAAAGTAAAAAATATAATGGAAATTTAAAATCATTGCCCTTTATAACAAATCTATCTTATCTTATTTTAATGAAAACGAATCTATCCTAAAATCATTGCCCTCCATAACAAATATATATTATCCTGTTTTAATGAAAACGGATTTATCTTATCCTGTTTTATTAGAAACGAATCTATGTTATCCTATTTTATTGGAAACAAATCTATCTTATCCTGTTTTATTGCAAACGACTCTATATATCCTATATTTTACTGA
This sequence comes from Lupinus angustifolius, assembly GCF_001865875.1. NCBI lineage: Eukaryota > Viridiplantae > Streptophyta > Magnoliopsida > Fabales > Fabaceae > Lupinus > Lupinus angustifolius. The sequence continues at coordinate 3,349,290 of NC_032018.1, forward strand.
AAATGAATCCATATATCCTATATATTATTGAAAACGAATTGGATACGTATCTTAATATTTATTTATTTTATTTTATTTTTTTAATTTTTGGATACTCTATGGATACGTATCATTCGCGAATCTGAGCGTATCTATGTCAGATACGTGTCGGACACCAACACGTGAGGGTGTTTGACGAATCCGTGCTTCATAGATTTTTAGGCCATAAGAAGAAAATGTGACCCTTAATTTATAAGAAAAACATGTATAAACTTTACTTTTAATGTTTTAACAAAAATTACACGTTCATTCAAATCAGGAGTGCTAAAAAAAATGAGAGGCAATATTTTGTTAAAAATTATCTATATCAAATATATATTAGAATATATTGTATCAATATAAATAATAGTGTATGTGAATATATAAGATTGTATTCTTGAATTGGTTCTAGCCCAAGTTATTAGCTTCTAAAAATAAAGTGGGTTAGTTGGTTAGTTAGTGTATTGAATTATAAATATTTAATAAAACAATCTGAAATTTGTTAAATGGTTAAAAATAACATATAATATTTATTTATTTACTATTTGCATAGTTTTTTATTAGCTATGATTAATAATTACAGTAATTAAATAGATATTAATAATTTGACAAAACTAATATTATTTTAATTAAGTAAACATTAGGAACCTGGAAAATTTGTTAATAATTTTATATTTATTCACTTATTTTTCTTGGTAAAATTATTAGTAATTATTTATTTATAATATTGGTATTTATTTTAGTACACTGTAATTATTGTAATTTGGTAAAATTTAAAAGAGTAAAATTGAGTAATGAATATTTGAAAACACTTATGGTTGCTGAAAAACTACTTGAATGAGCTTTATAAAAAGTAGTTTTTAAAGGGTACAAGCTTCATCCAATTTTTGTTTAGAGAACAAATCTAATAATTTATTGAATTGGTCAAAAAATTACAAACCACTTGAAAATCTACAAGGTTGTCTTATCGAACAATGCTCATATGTTTCTTTAACATTTATTCATTAAGTTTAGTATTTATGTATTACTATTATATTTTTTTTACACAATCAACATATTATTTATCATTTAATGTATTATTTTTATTTAAGATTTAATAATAATTAACTCATGAAAGATGAATGATGCATCAATAGTGTATGTTAATTTTTTTGCATTGTCAGGTTCATATATATTAATCATTTATTCATATACAAATGTAATATTTGTCCATGAATATACTTTATATACTAATCATATAAAAGATTTTATAGTGTTATTGCATATTCTATTATTTATATATTAATTATAATTAATTTTTAGATAAAACTAATACACATGAAAACAAATGAAATATTGACAGAGTGAAAAAACTTATACGTTCTTGTTGCATGGATAATAAACTCATTTTAAAATGAAATTAATTCAAATTTTAGTGTGGACATAAAGATTTCGTAAATGAACAACATGTAAGTATTGAAACTGTCCACATAACTGAGGAAATAGATGTCCTTGTAAAGTATCAAAATTAGTGATAAAAGAATATTAGAGATTTATTTGTACCAAATTAAATTATATTAACTTTTACATTGTTAAAAACATTTTATAAAATATAAATTATGTTGATTAATCTATTGATTAATAATTATATACTTTATAAATTATTTGTCTCAATTTTGGAAAAAGGATAACATCAATGTATAACTAAACAACATTGATTTTCATGTTTATAAATTATGGATTATGTTAATTTGAAGTATATAAATGAAACAATGTAGAATTTTGTGAAAATTGTATATAAGATCTATAGAAAATAATTTTATTGGTTTGATAGGTATATTTTATATAAAAAAAATTATTGGTAGTTAAAGATTCAATATGATTTAACTTAGAGTTAAATGATACCCATAAAAGAAAAATATATACTTCCACCTAAAAAGGAAGAAAAAAACACATTTCTAGCTATCAAACTCAAACACTCATTTCAAATTTCTATACAATGTTCACATGTTTTCGGTTCACATTTCCAAACAAATTAAATGAAACATTGACTTTTACCCAGATAATTCTCAAGTGGTTATAATTTTTCTAATTGAAAACAATGTCCACTCCTTTATTTCTATAGCTGTTCACAAAATTGTCATAAATATATACTTTCTTATTTGGAGTAAATAGCTCATGAGTTGGCAGGAATGACAACGAGGCGAAGCGAGAAGATGTATGAATAATACTCATTCGTCATACTCACACATACATATTTGTGGGAAATAGATAGTTTTAAGTTTAATTGTATACTTATATATTTTATAAACAATTAATATATGTACTATATAAAGACAAAATATGTTTAAGGGGTATTTGGGTAATTGAATGAACAATTTCTATATCTTACTATGTCTTTCTTACTATATAAATACAAAATATGTCTAAATAATATTTAGGTAATTGAACAACTTTGACCCATACAAAAAAACATTCACTAACACATTTATAGAAACTTTGTATATACAATTGATATTAAAAAAATAAGAATATGAGTCGACATGTACAGAGTGTTGATCAACGCACTAGTATATATAGATATTACATAAATAATAAAATACATATATAATTAATTTATCATTATAGTTCACTTACTAAATTTATTACGAAATATTAATAATATATAATATGTAAAAATTATAATTATAGAAATACTTAATTAACAAATCAATTTATAAATATATTGATATCTACAAGGCTTTTATCTCAATTATATTTTCACTCATAAACTATTGTTATGGATATTCCTTATCTTTATCAGTATTCAATTTTTGGTTGTTTTTGTCATATTTAGAAGTTAAAGTTACATTGTAACAAAGAGCGTGGGAAGCAAGGGAAAATATGCATTAACGTTTAAAATAATCACATGTTAAAACTTAGCTAATATTCTAATAAAAATTAATATCTATATCTATACTTCTATACTATTAATCTATACATAAAGGCAAAATAAATAATAATTACTACCATTATATAATTTTTATATTCCAAACTTACTATTTTGTATTCTTAATAACTACTATAAAGTATAAACTTCTACACATTTCTTTCATTGTTTTCATTTTTATATTAATAATTTAATATATCATTAAACACATTCTCTTATTTTCTTCTTTTATGTTTATGAACCCAAGAAGAACAAACAATAACATAAAAAACATCTAACAACTCTATAATGATTTTTAGATGCACAAAATGAGAAATTCACATAAGCTTTATGTATATCATATCAACTACCACAAGTTATCTTCTTAAATCTTTACTTTTTATATATTGCATTTCTTATATTTAAATTGTTTTTCTTAAACAATAAAATATGAAGATGATACGTTCTACATCAGAAAAAATAAGAATGTGAGTGACTAGTATAGAGTATCGATCGACATGCTAGTATATATTATATAAAAACAATATATTTAATATCTTTGAAATATTTAAAATTATCTTACATTTTATTTAACTATTAAAATAATTGTATGCGATAATTGTGGGTGTCATTTCCTTTTTTCCCTTATAATAGTACGGTTGAGAGGATTTTTTTTATTCTACACTTGTGTTACATATTTCCCATTTTCTCTACTTTAGGAAGTTCTATCTTTGTATTTTTTAGGCCCTGAGAAGAAAATGTGGCCTTAATTCATATGAAAAACATGTAAAAACTTCACTTTTAATGTTTTAACAAAAATGACATGTTCATGCAAATATCTACATTAGTTCCTTCAGGCCGTGAGTTTTCTCTCTGTTCTAATTGTTTATATTTAATCTCTACTACATCTGAACGAGAATTGAGAAATGACTTATTTTCTAAGCATATTTCATGAAATAAACTTCATATAATTAGAAGCGTCATAATGTTTAACATGTAGATGATATAAATGTTGAAAGATGCATAAAATATTTTACAAGTTGAGTACACAAACTATTTTCTCATAATAAATTATTATTGTATACAGAATGTATGAAGCGATCGAAATAACATATTTTGCTTTAAAACAATAAAGCCAGAATTGCATTAATCTAAAACTCATAGTTCCTTTACATCCGTATAGCAATTTAAACAAGTTTAGGTATCTAGTTAGTAGTGAATCACCACTCAATTGTTAGTATTTTTAAGATCTTAAGTTAATTACTATATTTCATCTTATAACAAAAATACCGGATTTCAAATATAGCCAGATATTTCAACTTGCTTTATTAGGGGAATGTTGTCTATTATATGTACAATTAACATTTTAACCATGGTTGTGTCCCATTTTTGTTCCTATCATCGGATACATGATTTAAGAAGAGGAGAATGATAAGAGTTTTCTATGTTTTGAAAGTAGAAGACAATAGGAAGAGGGGTGAGGAAAATAGTTTTGTACCTTCATCTTAGTCCTATTGTTGAATGTGTTGTTTAAATTAAAAATTTAGATTTGGGAGTTCATTATGAATAAATTAAGGTGTTATCTCCGTTCATACTAAAATGATATATTCGTTAATTGCCTAAATTATTTTACACTCTAAACTTGTTTGATTATTCCTTTCGATTATTTAGTTATTTATAAAGTACAACTATTTTATTTTTGTGAGTAATAATAAGAATATATTTTGCTCATGGGTATGCATATATAGATAGGCTAACATGGTTATTTATAAAAATGTTTGGTTTGTTATATGTGTTTTAATTATTTTATGTAAGTGAAGCGACATACCAAAATTGTTCAAATGATGAATTGAGAAAAAAAAGTAAATATTCATAGTCTTTCTTTCATTCTTAATATGATTATAATTTTTTATATTTTTTAAATTAATTAAGAAATGATTTGATTTTAAATTCATTATTTATCATTATAAACACATTTTTACTACTACTGTTATAGTTATTGTTATTTCATATGTTTTTGTACTTATTTTTTTATTATTCTTAATTAATATTCCAATTTTTATTATTATATCTTTCTTCAATTAAGCTTAAAGAACAAAATTGACCCATCATAATCATTCAAAACTAATTCGAGAAAATATGTGAAATTATGACATTTTTTCCATTTTTATTGCAATTCATTTTAAGAGTTTTTTATATTAATTTTGGTGATAGATAAAAAATAAGTATGTATTTCAAGCATTATTTTAAATATTTAATTAATAAAAAATACTCTTTGTTATTTATTGTTTTCATTGTTGATTTTTTATTATTATTATTAAGAAAATTAAATTACTATTAATAGATGAATCATAAACAACTATACCGTAGTAAATAAATAAAATAATACAATAAAAGATCACTTTCTATTAAATTAACTTTAAATTAGTCTTCTAAGCTCCTAAGTTACTTGCTAATTTGTAAACAGGTCCTCAAACTTAAAATTTTGTAATATAATCCTAAAATTTACAATTATTTGTAATTGGATAGTTTAGGTTTTATAAAAAAATTGTTGTTTAAATGGTCTAACTATAGTCAACTAGCTAAAGAAAACAACTTTCACACTTTGGTATTGCATAATCAGACAATTATGTTGTTAATCTCTAAAATAAGCAAGAACCATGTACCGATAATTCAATTACAAGAACCTCTTATAGATCTATTTGTTCTTTGGGTTAATATAATCATTACATCATTGTAATAACAAAGTCTTATTAATCATGTCCTACTACTTGAAGGAAGTTATGCATTTGAACGACCAACTTCATTATGATATCTTATAACAAATACTCAATTATTGATAATTGTAAATTTTATGAACCACACTTAAAAATCTAAAAGTATAGAGATTTATTTAAAAATTCTCAAATAGTTTACGAATTAATTTAACTTTAAATATACTGTCTCTTTGAAAAAAACGATTTTTAAAAAAATAAGTGTTTGGGGGGAGTAATTCAATGAATGGCTAATAAATAAAATGACAAAACCTCGCTGTCTCCATCATTGAAAAATTTCAAACTTTTTGGTTCACCAAAATTTTATTCAAAATTTTTAAGAAACTCATACCCTTCCCGCCCTTTTTAATATCCATTAATTTGGAATTCATTGACAAAAAAAGTTAGCACATGCGTATAGCAATGTTGATGGACCACAAAGGAAAGAATACAAAAACAATTTTCACATATACAATATATAAGATTTAAGATTTATAATGAAAATGCTTCATTATCCCAAAAGTTTATTATGCTTGTGACTAATGGCCTAATAAGTTTGACAACCCAATTAAGCTGGAAGATAATTAAGTTGATCGGATTTTTGAAGGAGTTATGACCTCTCCATTAATGGAGAGACAAATGCTTCAAAAAACAAAGATAAATATAATTTTTAATGACACATCTATCATTTTGATTATAATAAAATTACACTTTTATCACTAAAAACAAGTACAAAAACATATAGCTGTTTCTCCATTAATGGAGAGAATCTTTTTTCTTTTTAAGGATGAGCTAGAACCATGTTTGAAGTTAAATTAGTTAGCTTTAGTAATAAACCTAACTTAAATTTAGGAGGCTCACCCAAGTCTCAAATTAAACATATGAACATTTGATTTGTTCATGTGTATTTAGTATTTCAAAACTATTAAAATAAATTTGATTGATGACAAATACTCAATGAATTAACTTATTTGAACTACCACATTCATATCTGTAGTGTTAAACATAAATAATAAAATGGATCACCCAACCTATTTTACTCGTGATTATAAAAGCCTATAAAATTTAAGTAAACGCATACATGTCTATTATTATAATGGAAAAAAAATGAATGCTCTACCCACTTTAAAATTTGGTTAACATAGATTAATAATTAAAAAGGAAAAAATAATACACAAAAAATAAATCAAACTTTAATATTTTGTATGAAGTTGAACAAATCTTATTACATCACAATTTTTGAAAAATTAAATCACAATATATCATAATTTATTCGAAACATTTTCCCCCTTACATTATACTCATCATTCACCCTAATTTTCCAAAAAAAAAATGTTCATGGTATGAGAGTGAAGGAAAGTGTGTTAAATTCATATGCCCTCCCACAAAAAGTGATGTCTATATGGGTAGGCCCACAAACATTATCCATTTTGCCATCATCAGTTTTAAGTGAGTTTTAGGTAAGTCTCACCTTAAGAATCATGTCTTATATGCAAAGTTATTTGAGTCAACTAATATCTCCTACTTTCTATAATCTTTCATTATCAATACTTTCACTTAGCCCTTATTTGGTAGGATACACTACGCCAAATATTGTAATAAATATCGGTCATTCAACAACGCAATTTTGAACGACACTGTTGAAAATGAGGCGGCAGAACATCGACAACGCATAATAAAACAGGTGCTGTCAATTTGAGTAACTTCAACAACGCATTCTTGACAAAACGCTGTTGAACATCAGTAACGTTAGCGCTGACTTGAATGATTTTTGTTTAACAACGCATTTAATAGAAAGCGTTGTTGATGTTAATACATGCAACAACGCATAATTAAGGAAGTGTTGTTGAAGATAACTTAGTAACCACACTTTCTTAATTATGCGTTGATGATGTTTTACGACTTTTTAAACGTTCGAGATATTGATGGTAACAGTTATATGTGTCTCTTCATTTGGTGAAATATTAATAGTTGAGTGGTTATGCATTTCTTGGTTATTGAAATATTAATGGTTGAGTGGTACGTTATGTGTCTCTTCGTTTATTAAAATATTAATGATCGCTCATCTATAAATATTATGGTTCACTCAATGTTCCATTTCATCAGTAAGAGTATGTGTTTCTATAAGAGTATGTTCATGAAGATAGGAGGAAGAAAACACAAAGTAGTAAAAAAAAGAGCAATATTGCAGAGAGTGATAAAAAGAAAAATGACCCAAATTTGTATAAAGGAGACGATGAAAAAATTGTGTTTATGTTTTAGAATCATGTCAATGGGATCTTTAATAACTTTTGATTTTTCAAAAGGACCCAGATTTCAGAAGCAAAGTGGTTGTCATACAAGATTTACATGAGATGAAAATTTAGTTCATTGATCTCTTTCAATTGAAAGGAAATAAAAGGAAAATGATCAATAAATTATTTTTCTTCATCATCTGCAGCAATTCATTAAGTTCATTGATTTCCTTCATGGCAAAAGGACCCAGATTTTAAAAGGAAATCAATGAACTGTTATATTGTTATACAAGATTTGTGTAGAGGAGTCGAAGAAAGAAATATTGCAAAAGAACCCAGGTTAATTTGTAAAGTATTGAGTTTAATTCATTGAGCTCTTTCGATTTTCAAAGCGGACCCAAATTTCAGAAGGAAAGTGGCTCTTATACAAGAATTGTTCTATTTTTTTAATTATTTGGATGATTATTTTCTTTAATACTTTTGCTGTTCATTATTAATAAATTAAATACAATAAACAAATTAACAATAATTAATAAATACAAAAACAAATTAATAAAATGTAATGTTTAATATTTTTCCAGTTTCGTATTAGTAAACTAATTATATAATAATCTACTTCATGACAACTTCATCTTAAATAACTTTAATTCATGTTATATAAATATTTTTCAGTTATATAAATATTTTTCAGTTATATAAAATGTTAATTTAACAGCGCATAACTACAATCACACTGTTAAATTGAAAAATAAGTTCAGTTTAATAGCACATAATTAATATAGCGTTGTCAATTAGATTCTATTCAACATCGCTACGTATTGGTAGCGTTGTTGAAGATGTGTTAATGAAAATAAGTAGTACACAACTGAATACACAATAACAACGCAATCCTTAATATGCATTGTTGAAGATGTCAATACAACAATGCTACTTGTAGTATGTGTTGTTGAAGATATCTATTCAACATCACTACTGTTAATATGCGCTCTTAAATTGGTAATACAATTTAAATATTAATCGTTTCCTCTACGCTCTGAAACTTAATCGAAAAGAAATCCTCATACTCTCAGTAAACTCTCATACTCTCAACAAACCCTCATAAACCTAAAAAAACTTCATCAATGGCTTCCCAAAGTGACGATCATGGTTCTCATAGTGGTGACAATGATACACCGACTCCACAAGACAAACAAATCGTTTCTTAAAAACAACCTCCACGTGGAATGACTTCCATGAAGAATGTTATTTGGCCAAGAAGCAAGGATGTGAAGATAGAAGTTCAATGGAACTCTAAAGACCAACCATTAAACTTGAAGGGTGACAATGCATTAGTAAGCTACATTGGTGTTGTTGTTAGGCAGAATCTGAAGCTAACATTCAAGAAATAGAGTGATGTAGGGAATACCATGAAGGAGCTTACTTGGAATGAAATAACAGTAAGTTTATTTTTCAGTTTGTGTGTTTTCATGCAATGTACGTATACGTGTTACGTTTTCATGCAATGTACGTATATGCATGTATTTTCATGCAATATATAATGTATATGTGTTTTTATTTCAATCAACTTTTGATATTGGTGAGAAGCATAAAAATTATATCCTTAAATCGGCTGAGAAAGCTCTCCTACAATTCCAAACTGATGCCGAAAAATTACTCAGAGATGCTGATGACAATGTCAACCTAAAACCTCCAACTAAATATGCAAATATCGTTGATGAAGAGGATTGTAAGACTTTTGTCACCCTACGCACACAAGACGTGTCTTTCTTGATAAAATCGTATTCTTTGTATTGACTTGTGTATATATACTTTTGTATATGATTGTTGATATTAATGTTATTTATTGTTTTAGAAATTAAATAATGAAAACCGCAAGAGGGCATCCAAGCCTTTATATCCATACTGAGCTTCTCGAGCGGGATATAGAGAAATCGAGGAAAAAATTGTAAGTATTGTTAATTTGTAAGTACTTTATTGGTTATGTTTTGTATGCATATATATCTAATTATATCATTATTAGTTATGTTTTGTTAGTTGGAGAAAAAAGCGATACACTTATGACTCCACATAGAGTAGAACTCGATGTTCTATGGGTGGGTGTCCGTAAGAACACGGATGGTATCATCGACAATGAGGAAGTTCAAGAAGCAGCAAGACGTGTTGTAAGTGCTCATCTTTTAATTATACTTAATTTCCATACTTTATTTATCAAAATGTGATTAATTAACATGATGTTTTTTCTTGATTTGTCAGGTTGCCCTAAAAGAAAATGAGGCAAACCTGGATAGTCGCATAATACTTGACAAGACATTAGGACTTTCTATCTATCCTGACCGTATCCGAGGTGCATGATTTGAGGTTAGCTAACGAACATGTGTACCCCATCCAAAGCGTGCAACCAAAGCCCAAATGAGACAGGTTCAAAATCAACTAGACGACCTCATGCAATGGTTCAACGAATTTGAGCAATCAATGAAGGCGAAGGAAGTTGAGTGACAACGACTAACTAGTAATGCTGACATTGTTCCTTCAACCATCAATGAGAGTTGTACACCTACACCTTACAACATTTCCATTCCGATTCCCATTCCCGAGGTAATTTAGTTAACTTATTTTAATTTAGTCGTTAACTAATTATATGTTTTAACTTACGTATAGGGACCCAGTTCTTGCAAACTTTTCCTCGATACCCCAACTAGTCGAGTAGTGGGTGTTGGGAAAGTGCACAAGTCAGTCGATGCTATGTTGCATAATGCATATATCCCAACCATCATGTGAAGGTCTCGATTGACATTGCAATTGACGATAATGTGTTGCTGCCAATTCCTCTCGAAGACGATATCTTCATAGTTGGAGGGGCTATAAGCACTTTTGTGGCTTGGCCAGTAGACCTTGTTCAAGTAATTCCTCATAAGATATGACTTTTCACCTTATGTTCACTCATATTATATATATTGATCTATAATTGATATGTTTTTTATTGAATATTTTAGGAAAATGTACATTCCACCCCCTGTAGCACCCAAAAGTCTAAGTCATCTTCGGGGATTAGATCTCAAAGCCATCTATTGGGGATGTGAGCTCTAAGAAGACTACCAACTACTTTACTCAGCTGTTGGAGCATGTACAGAAGTTTGGAGATGATATGATAATTATATCTATTCCCAAGGAAGTCTTCGGGGATACATTGATGAATACGTTGACATCAGTGAAGTTCGGGATGTATATAAACGTGATTGCATATGTGCAACTACTGTACGTATATATATGAGGTAAATTATGTTTTCTTAAGTTCTCACTTTTGCATGACAGTGTGTTATAATTAACTAACATTTGTATTATATGTATTAGGTACTTATATGAAAATTATATTAAGGTAAATAAGGAAAAGGTGATGTTCATATCCCCACACCTTACCACTTTGGTGTCGGGTGACAAAAATGAGATTGGGGAAAAAACAGAACGAATTACAGATAATCTCCTCTATCATAAAGAAGATGCATATTTATTTCTTGCACCTTTTAATATCGGGTGAACATTTTTTAATTGTCTTTTATATTTTTTTTAGTATGTTTGTTGTGCTTAACATTTCCTAACCATGTACATATGTTTTGTTAGGCATCATTGAGTTTTGGTTGCCATCAATCGGGTCAATGAAGAAATATATTACTTTGACTCATTGGCACATGGTGATATGAACAACCACCCTGCTATGAAAGAGATGTTTTCTAGGTAAGTAGACTAATCGTTTAAACTTTTAGTTACACTTTCACTTTCATTTTTTGTTTAGTAATTATATGTGTAATGACCAACTAATGTTATACTTATATATTTACTTCATTTTAATTGTAGATCCCTTACCAAACAAATGAGGTAGATTGTGGCTATTAGGTGCTGAAATTCATGAAGGAGATCATTCAACAATGACAAACTAATGCAATCAACAATGATGACAAATCATATACAGATGACGAAGTCAACCAGATTAGAGAATAATGGTCAAACTTTGTACTTTTTTCTGTTGACAAATTATAGCTAAATGTATAGTAGATTAGTTTTGCACAAATTGATTGTAGTTTAGGGAATTCAATGTAATGTACATGATTTGGTCTATGTAATTAATGTAGCACAGATTTTAGCACAAATGTAGGGAATTCAATTCAATGTAAACATTACAGTGTAATTAATGTTCAATATATAAAATCAATTGTGTTCATATATTCATTTTGTTGTTTTGTTCTATTTCTGTATGCATTCATGTTATTTTCTGTTGTGTGTGTAACTGTGTAGAATTAGGAATAATGATATTCGATAACGTTTTTTTTTGTTAATGCGCTGTCGTTATAACCATACAATAGTTTTTTTAACAATACGCTATTGATTACATTGCATTCAACAGCGCATTCACCAAACATCGTTTTTGATAACATTGCATTCAACAACGCATTCACCAAAAAGCGCTGTAGAATACTTATCTCTCATTTATTATTTTTAGCTATACAACAACGCATTTGATAAGAAGCGCTGTCGATATGATCAACAAAATTATTTCCTCTACATTTAATCGCTTAACACAATGCTTAATCGATTAATTGTTTGAATGTTATTTATTGCCATTATTAATTGTTCTATATATTTAATTAATTGTCATTAATCGAATGTCATAATGTAATTACTAATTTGAATTTCTTCAAAAAAAATGAATTAGTAAAAAAATATTATATCTTACACAACGTTTCCTTAAGATTGCGTTGTGGAACACTAACCTTATTTATATTTGAATGGGGAATTCTTCCACAACATTTCCTAAAGGTTGCGTTGTTGATTAGGTATCATTGATAGCGCCATCTTCACTATGAGTTGTTGATTTGGTATCATTGACATCGTCATTGTCATTATACGCTGTTGAAGATACTATAAGACTCTAAAAAAATTAAAATGTTCTCGCATTCTCACACATTCATCAGTAATCCCTACACTCATTTACTCAACAGTGAAACACATTTACTCTCACTCATTTTACACGAAAATCATTCAATACCGATTTCGAAAATCCTTCACTCGTTTAACCTCAAAATCATCATTCACACATTCAACATCAAATTGAAAGTGAGTTTTTCATATAGTTATTTGCCTTTTTAATTACATTATATTTAGTTTGTATTGAGTTATAAATATTTTCCTTATAAATGAGTGAAAGTGATTTCACTCATTTAGTTTGTATTGAGTTAAGGTTTCTGAGTTCTGACTCATTTAGCTTACATTATTAGTTAGGGTTCCCCCATTTTTAATTACATAATAATGCATTTGCTTGCTTGGTGAGTTTAACTCCAAGCTTTAGGGATTTATGCTCATTATATTTTTTTCTTAATAGAAAATGGATCGAAAATGGATGAGTGTCAATCGATTGACGAATGAGTATGAAGAAATAGTGAAATCATTTATTAGGTTTGCAATTGAGAATACTAAAAACTCTAATAGAATTGTATGTCCTTGCTTAAGATGTTGTTACTCAAACCGAATTACTCCAAATGAGTTAAAAGTTCATTTAGTGTGTCACGATATTGATCAAAGTTATACATGTTGGACAAGACATGGTGAGACGAGAGACATTATGGATTATGATGATGAGATGCAAAGGAAAGACAACTACACAAATGCATATGAAGACAATCATTTCGAGGAAATGACAAACATTGTCGAAGAGGATCTTCAGAATTGTCTTGAGATGTAACAGTGATTGATAAGTGATGTTGAGAAACCATTATATGATGGTTATACTAAATTCATAAGATTGACAGCGGTGTCAAGGTTGTATAAGTTGAAATCTGTTAATGGATGGATTGATAAGAGTTTCACCGACTTACTTGCACTTCTGAAGGATATGTTGCCGAAAGATAATGTGCTCCCTTCTCGAACCTATGATGCAAAACACATGGGCTACACTAGGATACATACTTGTGAAAATGATTGCATCTTATTTTTTAATGAGTATGATTAATTAAAGTTTTGTCCTAAATGTAATGCATCACGATATAAGAAGGAAGACTCAATTCCCAAAAAGGTTGTATGGTATTTTCCCATCAAAGCAAGATTCAAGCGTATGTTTAGCAATGCCAAAGATGCAAAGAAGTTGACATGACATGATTAATAAAGGATTAAAGATGGTTAGCTTCGGCATCTTGCAGATTCTCCTCAATGGAGAAAAATGATCACGATTATCCTAGTTTTGGTCAAGAATCAAGAAATCTACACCTTGCATTGTCAATTGAAATTAATCCACATAGCGTTCAAAGTTTCTCCCATAGTACATGGTCTGTGATATTAGTGATATACAACCTACATCCTTCTCCATGCATGAAGCGCAAATATGTGATGTTATCTATGTTAATTTCTAGACCTAAACAATCAGGAAATGACATAGACATATATTTGGCTTCGTTAATTGAAGACTTGAAGCAAATGTGGGAGACATGCATAAATGTATATAATGTGTATAGGGAAGAAAACGTCAACTTGAGGGTGTAACACTGTGAATTTTTAGTGCATGTTTTATTAATTATTTATTTTAACAACGATTAATTTTAGAAATTAATCGGTATTGAATTAGACTAAACCGTAGTTAAGTGTTAGTCTTTTTTGGTGATTTACTATTTTGTGGTAAATTTTCATAATTTTATGTGACGGAAAGTTTTTGAGCTGCTGTCGGGCTCAAATTCGCCCGAGTCCGACCCAATAACGTGGTTTTGAGTTCCGTAACTCGGAATCGAATTCCGATTGCACCATTGACTTCAAATTATTTTTTCGAGTCAAGATAGACATCAAGTTTGTCTAGAACGCATTTCTAATTATTTTTCACTCCGAATTCCGTGTTTCGAAATTCTAACCGTAAACCAAAATCGGGAGATTTTTATTATACGACTGGGTATTAGCAGACAATACTCGGGAATGGTTTAATCGATAATGTGTCATCGAAAAGGTCGCATCACTTTCATGTAAGAAGTTTGCTTGTTAAACAAGCAAAAATACATATTCTCTTACAGAAAATCCCCTAAATCACTCAACAAATCCTCTCACTCCACCATCATTAGACACATCACATATGCTAGTCTAATTCTACTTACTTTGCATTAAATTTTCTGATTTGATGAGGGTGAGGCTTTCCTATAAATACCTCATTCCATTCTCTCATTTTTACACTAAATTTCCTATACAAACTAAGGTAGTCTTTTATTTTCTCTTCTTCTCATACTTCATAGAAAGTTATGAGCTTTTATTATGTTGTTCATAAATTAGAGTTTATATTTTTTCTTTTAAGTATTTTATGAAAGCATAACTAAAGAGGATGATAATAAAATCATATGAACCTTTAGGTAGTTTTTGACTTTTGTAAATCTTGAAATTTATTCCTTGTTCTTAGATGGAAAAACTATATATTTGGACAAGGTTAGATGAGTTATTTGTTTGGAAATATTAGAAATTATTGTTAGTATTTGAATATGTTTAAAGGTGGTGATTTTAACATCAAATGAACCTTTAATGTGTTTAGGAAAAAGTTTGTATTTTATTCTTGAAAGTTTATGATGTTGATGAGTTGTTGTTGAAAATGTTTCATTTTTAGAAAGTATTATGTTTTAAAAGTGGTTTAGCATATTTTACTCTTTGATTTCCAAGTTAAAATAATAATTTGGGATAAAAGATGATTTATTAAAGTCTTGACTTCATAAACTTAAAGTGTTATGAAGTTTTGGATATTAAAGTAGTAGAAAGTATTACCTTAGGATTTATTTTCATGACTATGAAATTAACACTTGCTAACCCTTGAGGTTTTTCCTATAAAATTATGAGGTGTTAAGATGTTCATGAAAATTTGTTGTATTTATTTTAGTTAACTTACTTTAAAGTGGTAAGAATAACTAAAAGATGTTTAGTGTAAAATATTAAATTAAGAGTCATTCTTTTTCATGACTATGAAAATAACACTTACTAACCCTTGAGGTTTTTTCCTAAAAAATTAGGAGGTGTAATAGGAGGTGTTAAGATATTCATGAAAATTTATTTGAATAGTATACTTGAAATAATCAGATTTACCTAAAAGTCTTGACTTTATAAACTTAAAGTGTTATGAAGTCTTAGATGGTAAAATGATTTAAAAATCTTGAATCTTAGTTAAGTGAACCTACTTTAAAATGGTAAGATTTAATTAAAAAGTATTGATTTTGTTTAAATTGACTTACTTTAAAAATGATAAGTCTGGCTTAACGATTTTATTTTAAAAGGTTAGTTTTAGTAAAAATGTTTTACTTACAAAAAATAAGATTTATGAACTATCGAAAAAATGGAATGAAGTGAGAATACATGTCTAGAAAAAATCTGTATAAGGAAAGACTAGTGTATATCCATGGATTACGACATAATTTCGGTATAAGTTTTATTGAAAATCTTACTTTAAAGAGTGTTATTTGATTTTAAGACTTTCAAAGACAAATGATGATTCAAGGATATTCAACCTTGAATCGGATGGACGAAAACAATTAAATTCATTTTAAATCCGAAGTTTTATCTTCGCGTAAAAAGTTATTTCATAAGTATAATAATTATCGTCAGTTAACTAATTAACGTGTTTTATCTTCGCGTAAAAAGTTATTTCGTAAGTATAATTATTATCGTCAGTTAACTAATTAATGTTATTTTGGCGTAATGAAGATTTAGAGAGGATATCGAATCAAGTAAGCTCACCAACAAACAGAGAACCTAGCGACCCGACACACTCAGGTGAGGGAGAAAACATAAGTTTGGAGTTATATTTGTGTATTAAGAAAACCCGCACTTAATCAATTATTTTGCGTGCCTGGATTTTGTACGGATACTTTCCTAAGTTGTATGATTAGGATAACTTAAAATATCAAGTATTTGGTGGCTATCCATGAAGGAACACCACTCAAGAAATTAAAATGCATTGCGATCGAAAACAACAGAGAGTTTCGATCCGGTAGCCCAAAAGGGCGAGGAAAATGGTCCTGGTAACTGGACCACCTCGTCCGGGTGAGCCCGCCTCGCTTAGGTGAGGGAGAAAACATTGTGACACAGTGATGTCCGAATATGCATCCGGACCTCCAAACTCCTTCACAAGTTTGGAGTTGCCTTGGGTATTAAGAAAGCTTGTACTTAACCAATTGTCTGTTTGTTTGGATTAAGTACATCAATATTTCTTATACCAATTTATGTTATGTTTATATATGCAAATACCATGTTTACTCTTGAATTATAATGTTTGAATGATTATTATGGGAATGATATGTATGTGATAATTATTAAATTCAAGGTTAAAAACATGTGATATAAATGAGAAATATTTTCCTTGAGAAAAGTAAATAAATGATAATCAGGCTCTTCTCGCTTGAGCAAGACAGCTCTCGCTTGAGCGAGAAGTGTCTAGAGAAAATGAAAGTTTTAGCTCGAGGTGAGACAACTCTCGCTTGAGTTAAAATATGCACTAAGAGAACTGAATATTTTCTCGCTTAAGCGAGACAGCTCTCGCTTAAGCCACAAATGCCTCAAAAATGGATGTGCCCTCGCTTGAGTGAGATGGCTCCATACAGACATGACTTCTTTTTAAGTCGTCTGAAAGATAACTCTCATATATACGAGAGCTTAATTACATGTTTGCCATCAAGAAGTTGTAAAGGTAAATAACTATATGAAATTCTTGAAAGTAATAAAAGTAAGGAATTGCTTTGTTAAAGGCGAGGGCTAGAGGGCCTGTTTTAGGCGTTTTTGGCGTTTTTGGCTCCCGAGCGACCGTATTTCGCTCAGGCACGGACCGGACAGGTATTTTGACCAATTTTTCATGGATTTGTCGCCTGAGCGATAGTCACTTGGGCGAGAATCAAGAAGAGAATTGAGTCTGTTTTGATGAGTTCGTCGCTTGAGCGAGAGACATAAATATTTTTTATTGTTTCTGATTTTCTGATTCCCAGGCTTGGGTGTGAAGTGTATTTACACTTGGGAAATACTATTACTCAGATGATTGAGTTTGGTGCCCAAAATCGACAAACTTATACAAGTACCTTTGTTCTTGCGCCTATTTAGGGCAAGGTTTCCGATTGTGATGTCGTGATTAGGGCAATGCCCAAAAAGGATTATATGATACCATGTAGCAAGGTCGTCTGAGTGTAAGAGGCTTGCCCATGTGGTCGTCCAAGATATTCATCGATGGTTCATAGTGGTAAGGATGTTATTCCTCTTTTACGTGATGACGTAAGATCGGGTCCCACATGAAACATTCCTTTGGGAGATGTCTTAGGTTAGGCCGATCATATAAAATAATGATTAAAATAATCGACCAACCTCGGTTAGTATGCATACTCATTATGGATAATGAAGTAGTGGAGAGGAAATTTACGGGAGAAGAACGAGCCCCGAGATGTTGAGAGGGATGACGGTGGCGGTGTTTCGTCAGCAAAGTCTTGATGGTGAGTCTAAGTGAGACGAGTCCCTTGTATTCCTAGATGAGGTATTTTGTTGGATCGGACAGACAGTGCAAACGAGACGATCTCTGACAATCCCTCTTTGCAATCATGATCAATGAGAGGGATGCCCAAAAAGTGTTTGATAAGACACCATCCTGAAATGGACAGTTCTTCGGAATAGATTGATCATATATCCTTGCGAGGAATAATTTTGGTGCGTTCAAATCAGCTTGTTATGGGACCTGTACTCTTGGTTATTTCTGAATAGTTTATTGGGAGGTTATTGGTGAAAGGATGGATGAAACAAACATAATATTCATACATTGAGTTTGTGGACTTTGATCCTCATAATATGAGATTATAACATCATTCATCATTGTGCATTTTTATATGTGATGTATATATTGTGTTTATTATGTGTGTCTGTTTGGATGTGATATTTCGTGTAATTCCATGCTGTCAATGAATAATATTCATTAGATGTCTTACTCTCTCTTTTATCTGTTTGTCTTCGGATCGCGTTTTGTTCAGATGGATTGTTCTACGAGGATTCAGAGTTACTGCTTCTCGATGTCCCATCAGGGGGCATGGAGGATTGAGGGAGATCAGTACACCTACACAAGCCCTTGCGACTTAGATCTGTGTAGGGTACTTTTTGATGTGTTGGATGTCTCAGCCTTTTGTGTAATTTCAGTTTGGGCGAATATTTCTTCCACCTTGTATTTCGTACAAATACTTTCCATTTTTAGGTAATGGTATTTTTGATTTTCCGCATTGTATGTTACTCAAAGTGATGTTCCGAAAATGAAATGAATATAAGGAAATAAATTTTATATGGCATCATTATTATAAAAAATACCCATTTTTGAGCAAGATTTTTGGAG